>NC_036628.1:2030296-2124616 GCF_900079805.1 Fusarium fujikuroi IMI 58289 | reverse complement strand
GAGATGGGGGGGGGGGAAGGGATATGAGAGATGCTCTAGTTAGAGATAATTGAGGCTAATGGTCGACTCTCACAAGAAAAAGTGAACGGGGAAACGTGTTGTTGACCCCCATGATTCTGCACACAGAGAGCTGCCCAGTTACGGGATGCATCTGTACACAGGGACTCAAAGCCTTCTTGGGTACCTTACTAGTCTCCTTCCAAGTCCTACTACAAGTCACTGTCATTCTTCATCAACCTGGACATTGCTCTCACTATCAGTTGAAGAGTCATCATCTTGTTCCCCCTCAGAAGACGAGTCATAGCGGTTTGAAGGCTTGTGAGGACACATGTAAAGCTTCAGTCCTCCCTCTAGCTTTTTCGACCATATTTCCTTCACAATTTCCGAGAAACCATCCATGCCACAGCCATCAATTACACAAGTCACTCGTCCATTGCTAAGGAGCGTCTCAAGACCGACTTTGACAGCCTG
Source organism: Fusarium fujikuroi IMI 58289 (assembly GCF_900079805.1). Lineage (NCBI taxonomy): Eukaryota > Fungi > Ascomycota > Sordariomycetes > Hypocreales > Nectriaceae > Fusarium > Fusarium fujikuroi. The sequence continues at coordinate 2,124,145 of NC_036628.1, read as the reverse complement.
GCCTGCAAGTCTCTTGCTCTCAGCAGTGTGTCTGGGCCATGGCTCCCCGTTGCTCATGTGCACATGAAAGCACAGGTTGAGATCCTGCTTCATCTTTGACAGAGTATGGCACAGCATAGTGAAACCGATGGGTTGTGGTCTCCTCGTCTTTTCGAGTTCGCTTCCATAGCAGACCAGATCGCTGAATTCGATCGATACTGGGGTATCGATGTGTGTGAGTAAATGATTCAGATCCGGAGCAATCTGATATCTTTGAAACTCCATAAATTCATTCATAGATTCAAACTCGAAAGTGTTTGTCTGGTATAGAATCTTTACACCTTGCTCAAAGCTAGCAGCAGTATGGCCATTAGAAACAGTAGCAGTGAGCACAAGAAGGATGACTTACGCTCGCTTGCAAGTAAGAATGAACCCCGACGACAAATAATATCTCCAATGTTGATCATCTTCGTCATCATGAAAATGTTGAGATGACCCTTTGAAACAAAGAAAATGCGTCCATTGGAGCACATTCGGCCGATTCCTTGCCTTGTGCTCCCGATCGTTGCCGTTCGGCTGCGGAGCCCATTCAATACGGAGTCGGCGTTTGCCAAACAAGTTGATCAAGATCATGTCATGAATTTCAGGCGGGACATTTGCGAAAAATGGAGACTGGTTCTGCAGCAAACCATCGGTGAATCTGATAGCCATTATGCTGTATCGAGTGGAGTGTCGGAGGTGAGAGAAACGTTCGAAAATGAGAAGCGGGCAGCGAAGTCAACAGATATTAATAGCTACAGGATACGGCCAGAACAACAGGCCAAATCATTTGTAGATCGATCAATTAGTGGTTGGCTCAACATATATTTCACATCAACTTATGCACGTTGGTTCAACAATGATTCGCCATTTGTTGTGATTGGGTAACTACAATATGCCACCAGCCTTGTTTCTGATAAACAGCTTGCAGTCAATCACACTATTGAGTAACTTTGAGCAAGAGTACTAGAGGCAGAGTTCCCTGAGATTGCCGTGATAAATATCCCGTTTGGTAATAGATACACAGAAAAAATGAGGGCAGATAGCCAGGCTTCTTCACTTCTGCAGCCTGCCAGATCCTGACATCTTGGATTACCCTCTCACCAAACTTCGTCATCCTATCTGCTTCTTCTTAGCATAGCCGATGTGTTGCCCATCACGACCATCGAGGTTGTCACGGAAAAGAATGAACGTCCTGAAAAGTGACAAGACGAACCGATTTCTATTACCCCCCCCCCCCCAAAAAAAAAAAAAGAAATTACATATATATATCTGATGTCTAAGAGTAGGACAAACTTTATCTCAATTATTTAACTGGACTTCTCTTGCAAGCATGAAGAATCTTAGGAAGGACCTCATAGGAATCTATCTCAAGGTCCAAAACTGTACACGCATCATTTGTCATGGTCCATAACAACCCCCAAACAATAAAATATCTTGACAACTCTATGATTATCCAGTGCGCATTGTGTACAGCTATACAACACTCCCATTCCTTCTCACACAATTCCATCGCTTATAGTGAAAACAATAACCTCTTACGCCCTCTTGCGAACAACATCCCGAACAATGTTCCTACACTCACTCGGTTCCTCGAAAACATGCCACGCCTCAACCGGTACATTTTTGAATGCCTTTTCAAACCTCTCTAGCTGGTTCTTCTCTTCAATGCCAATCGCAGCGACGTCTGTGGCCTTGCGGATGAGTATCATCTTGACCCAGCCAGGGAATGTTCGATAACTACAAGCGAATCAGTAAAGAGGTGCTACATCAGTCCGAGCTACTTACATCTCGCCATATGCCTCGGGATCGGATTGTGTCGAGTCGCCAATGAGAATGAGTTTTCTCTTCGGCAACCACGAGTGAATCTTCTTCATGCGATCTGCCTTGTACTCCTCAGTTCCCATTGTCAGCGCCGACAATAAGCCTGCTACCGTGCGCCAGCTCGAATCTCGGAGGATCAATGTCCCTTGCGGGAAGTAGCGGTCTCGGAATTCTCGAAGAAGAGGGTACAGGTTGTACGGGGATGCCGAGAGGTAGAACCACGGAGTATCACGAGGAAGAAGAGTCTGAAGTTCCGAGTAAAGCTCTGGCATGCCAGGCACTGGTGTTGGCTCGTCGACAAAGGTGGTCTTGAGGATGCCTAGTGGATCGCTGGTCAAGGTGACTTTGATGGTGTCGTCGACATCTGAGCCGTGTTAGTCTTTACGGTCGATAGCCAGTAATCAAAGGAACATACCAGATATGATGGCCCAGCCCTCAGGTCCAGCGTAGTAAGTCTGCATGTCGTGAAGGCCTTGAGTGCCTTGAGGTACTGACGCCGTAGCATCAACTACCGACCCCTTATGAGCGTGATGAAGAGGCTCAACGCTCGTGGTAATACCATTAATGCTCGTCGGTCCCAACTTGATCTCCTTCTTCTTATGCTCGATCCAGAAAACTCTCGCTGCTTGAATATCCCAGAGGAACGGAATGATTCTCTTTTCGATAACATCGCGCTCGGCCGCGTCGTCCGCCAATCCCAACGTTGAAGCAATTCCAGATACTATATCCGCCACGCGGCACTTGGGCTCGTTCTCGAACACTGCAGCGACAAACTCAGCTTCCCACTGGTCGGTCTCAGGGTTTCGATACGCCGTGTTATCCATCAGCCACACTATGTCTCCAGCATCGACGGCTTTTCCGAAGGGATTCCATTGTGCAAAGCGCGAGAGCCAGGCTGAAACATTGACAGGTGCTGAGAGAGCAGCAGCTTGTGTCTTTTGAAAAGCGGCGGATTTGGGATCGGGCAGATCGTGCTCGACCTTGTCAAAGTTTCGAGTTTTTCGAGTGCGCAGCTGCATATCGGCTGCAAAAGCGCTGGGATCAAAGTCTGGTTTGTCCTCCATCTTGAAATGCGATAACGAGCTAAAGATATATACTATAGGACGAGTTGCCTTGGGGAGGCAAATGAGGTCTCGTGCTGTATGAGTCCTAGGGACAGTGAGGCTGCTGTATCAGGAGCCGCAAGGTCTCGTGGATGTCTAGGTCAGGTTTCGGGGCGTGAAAGTCCGGGGGGGGGGGGGGGAAATAGGCAGCGAGACAATGTTTTATGTTTCAGTAATTTTCGAGGAGGCGGTCTCATGAATTAACCTACAAGAGAACAGAACGTTCAGGGTGTCAGTCACAGGAGGAAAGTGCGCGTGTTAAGAACTTGCCAGCAGCTCAGGTCTTGGCTTAATATACGTGATCTCATACGGAGATCAAATCAATAGCGCAGGAAATTTGTTTATAGAGGCTGCGACGTGCTTTGTTTAAGGTAAGGTCTTGCTTGGACTTGTGACGTCGCTGCGTGATACTAGCGACGCCGATCTTCTAGACTTGTGGGGGTGGAGATTTACCCGCGTGGGCGCTATGCCTAGAAGAATGCCCCGTCCAAAGCCAAGATTGGACCGTTTGAGTGTGGCTTGAAGTGGGCTGTGCTATAATTCTGTCAAAAACAGGAGTCGGGGGGCATTGGAGTGTGTTCATGTTGGCATCATATTTGCAGTTGACCTCTCGGATGTTGGATTTGCCAGGCAGAGAGGACCCTTGTAGTGATCGATCGAGGTTACAGGGGCCAGATCAACTGCCGTATTACGTCACATCCTTAACTCGACTGTTGACTTAGTAGGTAGGTGTTGGACCGCGAGATATGTATAGCCAAGCCAGGAGAAGAACGGACATTAATCCTGCAGGTTAGAGCTAACCTCTTTGGTGATCAACCAACTTTAACTTAATCTCTTCCCTACCGATCTTCACGCTTCATAGTGTCCCGCTTCCTGGTAGTAGATCCAGCATCGAGCCGGCGATCTCGGGCTTGGGAAAGCCCCTTGTTAGTCCCCTCAAGGTTCGGCCCGTACGTCAAGAACGGACTTTGTGTTGTAGTCACTGATGGGGCTCACAAGGCTGTCAATTTCGTTTTGGCACTTGTACGAGAGCTTATACATGCGAAGATGCTCGTTCTCCATCTTATCAATAAACCGATTCTATCTACTCCTAAACGCCACCCATCCGTCCATCCATCCTGTCTTTAGTCATATATGCATTTCAATGTCTCTAACCACCGGGTATCAACCAATACCAATGCAATGCAATGCAATGTCAAATGCAAACTGGAAACCAACTGATCATACACGCTTACTTGAACTACCATCCCCCGTATAACCAGCCCTTCTTCTTCTGTGCATTGAACAGCTCGTCTTTGATCTCTTGCACAACCGCTTGGACTGCGCCCTTCATGGCCCTTTCGCTTATCGTCAACGAGTCGTAGAATAAATGGTCGTTCTCAACAGCACAGTCAGCCGTGACCTCGTCCTGATCGATAGTGAGATCAGACATGTCAGCCTTGACACACGAAGTCCAGACATCGGCGAATCGCATCGTCGCGTTTGGTGACATTGTACCACGTCCTCGCAGATCTACCACCGCTGCATGCTGCATCTCACCCTCTGTCATAGCATCGAGAAGCACCTTTCCAATGTCCACCGCCAGCCCGTTACGCATGGGGTATGGAGCTTGGATAACACGTTCGTCCTCGTATGTCTTCTTCGCCGAGTCTTTAATATCTTCGCTGTGCTCAACTGGCTCAACACTCTCGGTTCTCTTAGTCTTGGTCTTGCTAGCTGCCTTTTCCTCAGAAGCCGGCTTCTGGGGTTTCTTGGTCGATCTCTCAATCCACTCAGCAACTGCAAAATCCACCTCTTGATTCCAATATTTGGTCAGTTCCGCGGCATTTCGAGTATGCTCTACTACGCTGTTTGGTACTGGTGGCGCCTGTCGAGCTTGCCACGCCGGTGTCAAGGAAAGATCGAATATCATGGGCGCTATAATGCGAAAGCTCTCGAACTTGCGTTTGTCGACACTATCTAGAGCGCCGGGTGCCGTCAGCTCTCTGATCTGGGTTTCGGTTGCATTCGTCCAAAAGTCCGAGTACGCAATGGAAGTCGGGTCTAGTGATCGTTCGTAGAGTATTTCAGCCTGGTCAAGGATAACTCTCGCCATGTCTGTAATAATATCTTCCGACTTCGTCCTTGGCATTGCGGCCATGTTCCAGACTTCCCAAGTGCCGAAGCTGAAGATCCAGAGCGTTTCGCGTGGGGGAATTTCAGGTGGTGGCATCGCAAGGAAGGTCTTCACTTGGCTGGCTAAGTCAGGGACTTTGTCTGGAGTTGGGTACTGTTTGGAGATGAAGTTGTAGTCGAAGGCTGGCTTCTTCTTCACGTCTGTATGTTTTGTGATGTTGAGAAGATCCTTGACGCCTTTTTGATGGAGTTCGTTGCTGATGAGGCCCCTGTTCGGTCGACCATCTGGTACCAATGAGAGATAAGAACTGCAGTTAAGCTAAGTTAATGGTATATTAGTAAGTAGGGTCGACATCACAAGATCGAACTTTGGCAACTAACCTCGTCACATAATTCTTCGGTCCATGTTCTGTATCGGGGATCTTTGACATTGCCCACGACATCGGGGGATCCAAATACCACGATCCTCAAATTTGATTCAGGTTCTGGCTCATGTCTTCCCCAAGAAAATAGTCCAGTGGAACCATTTCTGAGCTGTCCACCTGATAGTCGATTTGGTAATACGCCAAAGATCAGAAAGGTGGTGAAGAAGAGGGCAGCGATCTGAAGGATCAGCTTAGGCGCGCCGCGCCAAACGCGAGTAGAGCAAAAGATGACAACATTCTTTCCACCGAGTCTACCCATGACAGAATCTTGACTGTCACGACGACTTGGGAGTTGATGATCGAGCTCTGCTGGTGATTTCCATCGTGCTTGAAACATGATGCGCGAGAGTCGAGTAGAAGCGACTAACAGGAGAAAAAGGCACGGCGATTTCAAGTACTGATGTGGGCCATGGGCAAAATGTATATGTCGTTTGGTGTTGATGTGGCTGAGAAATTGTAGATAGAAATAGGATAGGTCTAGAACTAGAAAATGCAAATCCTATGCCGAAGATCCGGTGGTGGACGCCCAATTCGTAGAAGTAGCCTCTCGAAGTGATTGAGTGCACGTTTTGAGAGGAATATTGCCGGTGGGAAGCAGTGATTAACTTTGAGCGAGGCGTTTCGAAAGCAGGACAGGATGAGAGGCTAGAAACGGCTTCAGGGGAGAGGTTGTAGAGTGTAAAGGCTACCTATGATAGGGTGTTATGCGAGGGTCAAGAGTCTAAGACGAGAGAGTTTTGATGTTGACAGGAGCAACTCCTAACTTAGAACAGGCCGAGTTCAGAGGCTATTGCGAAAATAAGGCTGCCCTGTTAGCAGTTAAATAAGATGAAATGACAGAATTTATGGGGGAATAAGCGATTGATTTATCAGGGAAACGCCTCGGGGTCGATAATTCTAACGGTTACGCTTCTACTTAAACTAATAAGTGCAGTATCCGTAACCTCCGATGGAATAACTTGATGCAACAGTCATTGCCAAGCCGACTCTCACCACAACTTGTTGCGTGGCCAAGACCTCTCACAGACTTGGTATCGCGGGATGTGGTGAGCCTAAAGCGATTCAGGAAAGGGAGGACAAGGCAGAGACGAGAGATTAGAGGCATCCTTGTTTGGAGGGTGGATTTCCATGCGGCCAAGAGAATCAATTAGCGAATCTCATCGAATTGTGTCCCTCTCACCCTCTCCTGAATCTCTCGAGACGATTGAAGCCAACAAGAAACGTCACGTCACGGTTACAGCGGGATCCGGCCGGCGCGTCTGTACCCACATCCCGGTGCCGTCTTCCGGCCTCGTCATCCGTGGCAGCAACGTTGTTCTCCCACTTACGGATACAAGCCGTTGTTTCTTTTGGCCCTTCTTTATCAAGTTAAATTAGTCCCAAGAAATGCGTCGTCAGCAGTGGAGTCTTAGCCTCCGCCCAGGCTCAGCCAGGTCAAGTCAGGCTACCTACGTTAGAACCGAAGCCACGGGCGAGCACAGGCCAAGAATCTCAACTTCCGGAACCTGACGAAGAGATCTATATATTGTTGATGGTTTGTGGGGAAGTGAGTGGGTGGGTGCAACTCAGCCGTTGATCACTGAGTGATGATGTACTGCAGGTTTGTTCCAGTGTATGCTTCTCATGAGCCGCAACCGGTAATAACTCACGAGACAAACTTGATGCCTCCCAAGGTAACGGTGCACCCGGTTGATCACCAACGGATATTGTATTACACATATACATACAATCGTTTTGTCTTCACGTCCTCTTTCTTCGTTATTTACTGCCAAGCAATCAAACTAAGGAAATTCTACGTCATTCTTATTCCCCCACGTTCGGAGCGCTCGGTTACGCCAGATATAATTTAATAAGTGCCCACCCAGTCTCTGCCGCCTGTATTTCACCAGTCAATCGACTCATGATGAGGTCTGCCCAGGAATCCTACTGCCTACAAGTCTTGGGAACCCAAGCAAAAGATCTAGTCTCTGTGTTACACTGTTTAGATAGACAAAAAAGAAGTTTCAGAATGCTATAACACTGTACCCCAAGCTTTTCCTAAACACAAAACACAGATGGATATCTTCATTCAAAGACCACGGGCCGAGCAAGCCATCGCCAAGAACCACCACATATCGAAAACGGTCTAGAATAAACGGTCCTCTCCAACAACATTCCTCACATCGGACTATGATATCTTCTATTTCCGTTCGTCAATGAGAAGTGAATGCCGTGATTTCGACGCCTTCAGCCCCCATACGTCCATGTCACACACTGACCTGATTGTTTGAGGCTCTCAGCTCGGCAACGCTGTATTATTAGTTCACTAAACCTCGCAGCCTCGTGGCTCAGGTCAGCGTTGAAAGTTGAAGCCTTTTGAAACTGTGGCTGCCGCTTTGTTTTCTTTTTCTATTTTCCGGACTCAAAAGATGACAGCTGACTGAATCACGAGTATTAACTACCCCGAGTCAAAAGAGTCATCGCTTTCTGATGCGAATGAATTGTGTCATGGACCGATGTCACGTACGCGATTAAACTTTGATCGACATTAACATTGACTTACATAATTCTCAGCAGTGTTACACAAGCCCGAAATGGGAATGTTACTCGATGACGCAGAGCAACTGAGGGGAATCGCTCGGTACGGCTGCTTATTAACCGCTGAATAGGTAGCCTCGCCTTGTCATCAACGATTCTTGTGCACCTATTCGATGGAACATGCCTGGTCGAAAGGTCAGCTCCAGCTACATGAGTCGTCTCAGATAAGCTTAATCACCATGGCCAACACTATCGCATATCTATTCATATATTATTGGGTATGTCACGATAGTTGGCATAGCGGTTACAAAGTTTATGTGATTAGACTCTGGGGGATTAACCTTATCGGCGTGTTGGCTGCCACCCACGTACTTCCATCCTCCTGGCAAGTTAGACTCAAGAGCGAGGCCTTGAAATATCGCATAGCAGCAGCCCATCAGAGGCCATGTCATGGGCGATGTTGATACTGAATATGATTTCCTCCGTTGCACTAGATGGTGATTCATGCTCGGAGATTGCGACGGCGTAAGTGTAAGAGCCAAGATTCTTAACGAGTAGAAATCATGTCCTATAGCAACAATGCGTCTGAGACTTCTATAGAAACAGGAACAAAGCTCAACCCCTTCGCCAAGCCGAGACCCATTGCACAGACTCTAGGCCGAGTCAGAGACTATCTCGATGGCCACTTGCACGTAAAGAGTTGAAGGGCGAGCTTGTGTAAGTGGATGTAGTTAATAAAGCTGCCCTTTGTCCACGGCAAGGGAGACTCTGTTTTAAGATGAATTCTCCCCGGACATGGCAAATACTCATCATCAAGGAAGACGCATTATTTGCGCAAATTTTGTATAAAAAAGAATTCACTCTTATTACTGCTGTTAATTGGAAGGGATACCTAGGTAGGTAGGGATTTCTTTTTATAGACTTGGCGCAAAGCCTGGTTTACTAGGTTTGCTGTGACAGAAGCCGGCCCCACTACCGACGACAAAGCTGTAGGACTAAACTAAAAGCCCTAGTTACTTGTCAAAGCTAGCTAATTGCTTACTTGGTTCTCTCAATGGATTTATTGATTGTAACAACTGATGATACAGTTGGTTTAAATTCTCTCTTGAAAGAAAATCATTGTTGCTTTGCTGATTGGACTTGAGAAGCGGCGTCAGAATCGTATTTGAGTGGCTCATGCACGTGCAACTCACCTCATCCTTGCCCTGCCTTTCCTTGCCATTGCCAGGCTTTTGGATCGGGTCCCTTGAAACTGTAAATCCGTCACCAACCACGCATCGGGGCCAGGTCAATTAAGTTAGTCAGGTTGTCACTTTATCTCCTCAGCCTCCTCCCAACAACATCGCATCCCATCGTTTCCATCATTTCCATTGCGGCAATCTACATCGACTATACCGCCGAATTCTCCGAGCCTCTCTGCATCAGCACCAGCCTCACTCAAAACAAACATACTTCGGCTATCGCTGCGCTGCGCATTTAGAAACAAGCTTACGCTCCCTTGCTGCGCGCTATCGATACCCGGCTCTTCTCACGCCCGAAGCCCAAACAAGACACCCTATCGATCGACCACTATGTTTACGTTGTCTCTTGCGACTGCGACCCCTTGAGTCATGCCATGATCGCGTTTCGATCGCCTCCTTCACCTACTGTTTGCTTCGCCCTACACTACACCATCGGGTGCTGCCCCACGGATGCGCTGCCCTTTTCTCACTACGTATCGGTTCCCTTACGCAAGCTCAAGCGCGGAAGCGCTCCCCCCCACCCAGCCGCCGTCGACATTTTGATTCACTCTCCTTGACGCAGACCTCAGCCGGTTCTTCGGTATGCTGTCCCATTTGAGGTTCCACAGGCGAGGGCCCTCGAATCCTGCCTCGCCTTCTCCCGATAACAATCCTACTTCGCCTACGCCCACTGTGCCTTTCTCTCCCGATGCACTCTCTCCGGAACTGCGACCGACCTCGTCGAATCCTTCTGCATTGCCTCCCACTCTACCACCCATAACCCGTGTTACCACAGAGGACCTTGGGAAATCACGAGATAGTCGCCAGAATGTTGCCACAAGCCCGCTAGATCCTCCTCGACCGCAACCGAACTCCAAAAGCTCATCTAACAAGGGATCATTCATAGGTGGTGTCGCTCTGAGAAAATACCAGCGGGACTTGGAGGCTCAGGCTCTTGAAACTGCGGACAACGGAAGAGGATCTAGTCTACATGGACAACATTCAGCATCTCAACCGTCATTGACCTCAAACAGCGCTCCTTTGCGACCATCGCCACAAGTTTTGAGGAATACAAAAGCTGCATCCTCTTTCAGTACCCCTACAGATCTTCAGCACTCAGCTGCTGCACCTACCGGGCGCCGTCCTGCAGGTACCCGACTGGTTACGGAACTCCCCTCGCTTACACAGACAACAAGCAACACCGAAATCCTCAAGCCCAAAAAAGGGTTACCATTTCTCAAAAAACCAATGTCGACCTTATTGATGAGGCGCAAGAACAGTCAGCATGCTCCTGACTTGCGCCCATTACCCTTGGCTCGGCGCGGTGAGGATCCGATATATGACCCTCGTATCATGGGAACTCGAGTCCATGATTTCAGTGCCCCGCGGCCAAAGAGGAACGCCGTAAACAGGGAAACAGCGCAGCCTCCTTTTGTCTCGCCAGTCCCTAATTCCGCTCCCCTTCCCACCCAAGAGAGGTTTCTGAACCCAGCTGCCAGTCAGGCAGATGAGACTCCTCTCTCGGCCACACCTTTAACCCAGCGAGAGCCTAGTAATGCTTCCGAGTCCATTTACTCCCAAGATTCCAGGGCCCTCAAGATGACGCCAAGCACAGCATCTACTGCTGCTCAAATTCCTGCGGCAGAGATGGCTGACCTCGCCTTGTCAGATGCGCCTCCCGTGCCTCCTAAGGACAACCCTCCCATCTCGGTTCAGCCAAGGTCGCCTCAAGCATCACGGTTGATTGATGAAGAAGTATACATCCATGAGAGATCCACTTCACCTCGGGCTGGGAGATCGAGAGGTCCCTCACTGTCCGGATTGTCAGGCAAGGACATCCCTTCTGCGATCCCTCGACATATGAAGAGTACCTCGTCAAGGTTTAGTTTTGATATGATTGGCGCTGCAAAACAAGAGAAGCTTCTTGAGGACAGGCATCGACAACGAGAGCTCGAGAAGAAGACGGCCGAACCCGCCGCAGCTCGAGACTCGCGTTTTGATGATTTTGATGACGATGGTTTCGATTACGATGCAATGATGGAAGACGATGGCTTCGAGGAAGATATTCCTATGGTCGGTGATGACTATGATGATATGGACGACGGCGGAATCAACGATAAATTCAATGACCATATAGGCAACCATCTGGATAATAACATGAACAATACGCTGAGTGACCCAATGGGCGGGCATCTCGACAATAACCTAAACAATACGCTGGGCAGAAACGTTGTCGACGAACAAGACGATGAGCTTGATCCAGACAACGATCAAGAGAACTTCTCTGGCTTCGTCTTTCAACGATCGGGCCCTACATCGTCGTTGACGAGCCCGCGCAGCGCAGGTTTCTTGCCCACCCCGAGGGATGCAGAAGGCAATCGGATCGGATATGCCATGAGTCAATACACGCCGAATATACTTGGAGAATTGTCTCCCAACCTCCCTCTCGACCAACAACTGAATCAAGAGATGCAGGCAGGTGGACTGGGGATCCAAGGACTGGACGTTCCGAGAGTGCCCAGTCTGGAGAATGAGGCTGCATTCCTGAAGAACCAAGACTTGCCACCAATCGTTACAGGGCGCCAATTAAACGATGACGAGCTCTATTATGATGATGGGATGCTAGAATTCGAGAGGAACGAGTTTGCTGAGGATCTTGCTGCCCCTCCAGAATGGGATGATACTCCTTTTGACGAGTCGATATTTGACAACAATGATACCGATCAATTCGGTCGACCGATCGCAGGGGCATTTGCGAATGCATTGCAACGATCCGCGAATCAAGATGAACCGAATCGATCGTCAGATATGACAGCGCCATTCTCTGCGGGTTCAGAGATGTCCAAGACTACGGCTCATACATCACTCAGTGTTGAGGAAAATCAACCTGTTGAGCCTGAGGCTGTCCACGAAAGCCCCAAGCTTCATTCACCTCATGGCCCTTCAGCTATGGCCCCTTCAACATCACCTCCTAACAGTGATACCATGGCGGCTTACCAGGCTGCTCTCGTTGCCGCAACTTACAAGGCAGCAGCATCGGGCAAATTTCAACGGAGTTCTTCGCCAACAGCTGATGAAACCATTCTATCTGAACCAAGCCAATCGCCTGATACACCAGATCGCGACGACTCTTTTAGGCAGGACGACTATGAGAGCTTTGATGATTATGGTGGCTATAACGATTCTTATGAAGACATGGCCGATTTCGAGCTCGATGACGATGCTATTATTGCTGAGGCCAACGCAAGCGCTCTAGCTAATGACTGCGATGGGTGGTATGGCCAGGAATTCAACTTCTACTCCGCCCCAGCTGGCCAACAACAAGGACCCGAGTTTGAGTATGCTAATGGTGGCTTCTTCGGACCCAAGAATGGCTTGGACCGCAGCACAAGTGGACGCATGATTTCAAGGGAGCCGAACTTGACACCTATCACAGAGAGATCGGAGTATTCCAACAGAAACTCGTTCATGAGCCTTGGTATGCCCGGGTTCAGCGGAACACCGCTGCAGAGTCCTGGTCTAGCCCAGCTTGCTCTAATGGGTGATCGCGGCGACGAGATGACATTGTCCGCCCTGCTCCGTCTTCGATCCAGGGCTTGGGGTGGCTCTCAAGCCAGTCTTGTGTCTAGCCAGAATGGGTCCCCTCGGTCAGAAAGGGGTGACCTATCAAGTTCGCCATGGGGCCAGAGTATTATGAGCCCAACGACCTTCCATACTCGAAAGAATTCGGTCCTATCCACCATTAGTCATGACTCGGACAGTATGAGCGCATCAGGAAGCCCGACTTTGACAGGTGGCATTCCCGGTTTGACTTTGTCTCCTCCTCCTGTCCCAACACTGGCCAAACTCGACACCAGCGTTAGAGGGGATGTATCGGTAGGGCCTCTAAATATTAGCAGGCCCCCATCAAAGTCTTTTGACAATCCTATCTCTCCGATATCCGATGCTGAGAGCATGCCGGCCTCGGCAATGGTGAGCCCTCTGGAGACTTCGAACAGGGTCAGCATGGTTGAACCAGGCTCAGCTCCAAAGCATCCGGGTATGGGACATCGACACAAGGGCTCAGCTGATAGCATATCATACGTCAAAGAGGAAGACAGTGGAGCTACGCGCTGGGTCATGGAACGACGGCGCACAGGGGAATCTGGCCAGATTGAGATTCTCGAACGAGAAGTTCTTGAAGGGGGGCGAATATAGGATATGATTCGCTGTTGTTGTTTTATGAATGAATACTTAGATACGACCAATGGGAACGGAACAATCTGATACAACACGGCATGAGGAGTTTGGATTGGGCTTGGATATACATGGTAGACACCGGTGCGAGCCGTAGGCCCTCAGAAATAGGAGCCTAGGCCATGGACAAAGAAGGGAGGAGCACAAAAGTTATTAATGGTATGGTGTTGCGGAGCCATACATGGGGGACAAAGACACTTGTAGCTTTTGTGTTTTTATTGTTTGTATATAATTATGGACGATGAGAGTCTCAGTCATACTTAGGTCAAGCATCAGAGATATAACAGAGCGTACAAAAAGGAAAGAGTCATTCTATCATTGCGGCGGTGTCTGGGGTTCGGCGTAAGAGACGTTTTATGACATGACAAGTACCTTGGGTGTTCCCTTCCTTTCATCTAGATGTAACAGGAAAGAAGTCGTGGAAAGTCTTGACTCTTGCCTGCCTCTCATATTTAGGCTACAGTTGCACGTCTCAGAAAGGGCAGGCACGAAACTGTTCAGTGCAACAGCCTTGGGCAAATGGAAGTCTCATGTCGTCTTCACTCCATCTTTTCTTGTGAGAGGCATTTGAAACTCTCGTCCTACACCGACAAATATCAACGATCGATCCTCTTCCCCTCTACACTCTCTCGAAATTTCGTCTTTGGAGCACTTTTGGAGTTTTCTTGGAACTCTCGTCATTCGCTTCGTTGTCCGCAACTCCTCTCTAAACTATCTCTTTCCTCTTTCTGCTTCCCACTCTTTTTGTCTCCTAAAAAATGGTTTCTTTTTTGGTGCAAGTCGCGACGCTTGCTTCGTTAGCTACTCCATCTCTCGCAGATGACGCTCCTGTGAATGATTTGAAGGCATACAACAAGGGCTTCCTCGGTCAATTTCCCTCACAGGACTTCAGGTCCTCGGAGGTGGTGGCCCCTGTCTTCCAAATCAGTACCTTCAACCCCAATCTTGTTGATGATTCAGGTTTTCTCTTCTTGACAATGGAGCATGGCGACAAATCGGGGCCTGCTATCTTTTCCAGCAAAGATCTCAGCCTTGTATATGCGGATATCTCATACGCCAAAACATTTGATGCTCGCACTCAAGTGAAGAGCGGAGGCAAGTATCTCACTTTCGTTGAGGGCGGTCGCTGTCATGCGTTTGATGCCAACTACCAGAAGAAATGGACAGTCAAGATTGAGGACCTAGGGACTACACAAGGCAGTATCCATGAGTTCGAGTTCACAACTCAGGGGGGCACAGCTCTGATGACCGCTGTCCAAGATGTCAGATACAACTTGACCGCTCTTGGGGGCGAAATGGATGGTTGGCTAAGCGATTCCATCTTTCAAGAAGTCGAACTCGAAACCAACAGGGTCACCAACGTGTGGAGATCCTTCACACATGTCAACCTGACCGACACCATGGTCAAATACAGTCCCAAAAAGACTTTCATGCATGGTGATGGCTTCGACTGGTTTCACATAGACAGCGTGTCGAAGGTATGAGCCCTCTTCTTGGTTTCTCAACCGTCCAGGCACTGATCAGGAGCAGACCTCGAAAGGTCATTACCTGGTTTCATCAAGGAGTCTTTCGGCGATCATCCTCCTCCAAGCTGATAGCCTGAACCCACAATGGGTCCTCGGAGGAAAGCGCAACCAATTCAAGGACCTCAGTGGCGGCAATGCAACCAACTTCGCAAATCAATATGACGCAAAGTTTGTCCAGGGCAATGAGAGTCAAATCAGTTTCTTCGACAATCGAGTCACCACAAGCGGATCATGTAGCGGAGAAAATTGTTCTCGTGGTGTTGTTGTGGAACTTGACTATGAGGAAATGACAGTTAGGCTTTTACATGAGTTTTATCATCCTCAGAAGATCTCCTCAGGCTCAGGGGGGAGCGTCCAGGGCCTTGACAATGGCAACTTCCTTATCGGCTGGGGAGCGAACCCAGGGATTACAGAGCATGCATCCAATGGTACAGTTGTCATGGATATTCAGCGAGGAGTCATCCCACATGCAACTGATGGCGATCCCGATCTTGATATGTCTGTGTATCGCGCGTGGAAGATGGAATGGATTGGCCGACCTCCATGGGGTCCTTCCATCGCTGCCGCGGTTCCAGGAAATGAGGCGACAAACGCTACCATCTATGTGTCCTGGAACGGCGATACCCAAGTCGACCGATGGGAAGTAGTGCGTTCAGACACATTCCTTACTTGTGACTGTTGCTGACTCTTCAGTAGTACGTTGGTGAAGATGACAAGAACGCCACTTCTTCTCCCAGACTCCTCACAAATTCATCTCGATTTGGCTTTGAAACAGAAATCCTTCTGGGGACATTACCACTTCCTAGATCCGCACGGGCTATCGGTGTAAGTAAAAGTGGTAAAATTCTCGGCTCAACAGCCACAGTTAATCTTGCGAGTGGTGAACTTCACGGCAATAGCAGCAGTACCTGGATTGTAAGCGCGAACACTCCCGATGGAGAACCTAGGGATGATCCTCATGGTGAAGGGAACCAAGGAGACAAAGAGGACTTTGCGTTTCATACGAGTCCACCAGTTAGCTCAGTGTTTGCCCTTCTACTCGCTATTGCTTTCAATCATTGTTTGTAGGCTGAGTCTGAGTTAGTGGTGAGTTGAGGTTAGAGGGTCATTTTTGGTGCCGATATCTGGCGGAGTCATTACACGACAGGACAATTCGAACTATTCAATAGTATGAGCACATGCAGGTACTTTCTTAAATATAAAGGACTCTACTAGAGATAGCTATTCCAAGTCAAATTTATAATATGTTGATGGCTCAAGTGGCGATGATGGTGCGTATAGGGTGGCTGGCTGACTAATCTCAACTGATCAACTTCATTGCCGTCATTACAATTTCATACAAGTTCATCCTTTATCAACATTTCCAATTTCGCACTGGAATTCAACTTAGTCTCTTATAGATCTTCAAGGCTCACGAAATGTCTGTGACTATACGCCAGGTGCCCTTTGTCTGTCGGCGTTGCCTACAAGTCTCCTGCCAACCCAGAAAATTGCCACCAGCTCAATACTCAACACAAGCTGGTGCACCCAAGACGGAAGACCAGCAACAAGACAAAACTGCAAAGAAATTCGAACAAGAGAGTGATGAAAACACTGTCGAAAAGGAACTTGGGCCTCTGGCACAACGGCTGGAAGAAGCTACAGAGGAAGCCCTCTTTACCGGTGGAAGAGCCGGACGTAGGGCCGTTGAGGATGCCGGTTTCTCGGAAGAGCTCAAGGAAAGACTGTTGAACAAAATTACAGATGCAAATTTTAAATCTGGAAATGCCAGTGCCTTTGCCGAGGCCGGTCTCTCACCAACAGCAGGCGAGGGAACACGGCACATCGCCTCCGCGCAGGCGTGGACAGGAGAAGAGAGCACTGCTGATACGGTACTTAGAATGCTCGATGATGCAAAGAAACCTCTTGCCCCGGGCCTAAGGGGCAAGTTTCAACCTCCTCCGGTTGATATGCGACTACAGAAGCAACCGGGGCGATCAGCTGGAGAGAAAGTGGCCAAAGCGAGGGACAAGGTGAACACCTATGTCGGAATGGGTGGTCAACAAGCCAAAAATGGTATGAGTGAAGACGAAAAAGAGGCCTGGAGAAAAGAGTTGAGGGAGAGGTTTGAGCCTGGAGCCCGAGCGTTACCAAACTCTATCACGGGTCTTGCAGCACTGGCGAATGAGCGTATCGAGAACGCTATTGCGAGAGGACAGTTCAAGAATATTCCCCGCGGAAAGGGAGTTGAGCGTGATGCTCGCGCCGATAACCCCTTTATCGATACGACGGAGTATATCATGAACAAAATGATTCAAAGACAGGATATTGTTCCACCCTGGATAGAGAAACAGCAGGAGCTTGCTAAAGAGCTAGGTATTTTTAGAGCCCGACTACGGAACGACTGGCGACGATTTGCAGCGAGGATGATCGCTTCACGGGGAGGATCATTGCAGGAGCAGATTCGAAGAGCGGAAGAATACGCTGTAGCAGAAGAGGTGCACAACCCAATTATACGAAAGAACGCTGATGGGCAAGTGGAAGAGATCAAGGCTGCCTCGCCAATTGTTGGGCGGCCGTTTCGAGATTCAGCATGGGAGCAAATCGAAGCGGCATATCTCAAGCTGTCGATTGAGCGTCTTAATGCCCTGACACGAAGCTATAACCTGATGGCGCCGGATCTAGCAAAGAAGCCGTACTTTTCACTCGAGCGAGAACTCAAATCGTGCTTTGCTGAAGTTGCGCCTACAGTGGCTCGTGAGATTCAGGAGCGTGCGACGGGCGGAAAAGCTAGAAGCCTAGGAGGAGGGGGGCAAACGGGCAAACAGAAGGGTTTGTTAGAGACATTGACTGGAGGCGACGATGTCAAGGTCCATGTTGAAGCACAGGAGAAAGCATATGGGCTAAAGGAGTGGTGGAGAGACATGTGGAAGAAGAATTGAGGTCAATAGTCAAACGAAGCATGGCATATAGGTTGGCATGAGTAGCAATGTATATAAGAGCTGCATCACTACACCACTACCCTGCAACTGCACCTGCACCTGCAACACAAACCTGACTCATAACGTAGGAAAACTCAGACAATTAATTCCCATACAAGTCCCCGCCTCTTCCCCAGACGGCTGGCAACCTTATAGATCAACTATGGCCCCCGCACGAGCTATCGTGATAGTCCCACCCTGGCATGTGTGTATGTGAGTTTCAAGATCAACGGTGTTTCACTATAGGCTGGCCTGGATTTGAAGTCTTGGCTTTATCAAATCATAGCTGACCGCAAGGGCATCAAGACTGCAGTATCAATTGGGGTCAAGGTGTGTTTTCCTTTCGTATTTTGGAGTAACTCCCATGTCACGAATTGAAGCTGGTATATATATAGGTCAGTAATAGCCACTACTTGGTCACAAATTATGTTTTGACGACACAAACTTGGTGTCTTCCACGGCACTTCAACTAATATCATGAAGACAGTCGGCTGCGTTCGCTCTCGCCACTCCGCGAGGGATGAAATAAACGGTAAAGGTTTGTCGGCCCTACCACGGACGTTGAAAGAGTTCCCCAATTATCCTGGCAGTTCCAGGGGTTCGCAAGTTTGAATGGCGCTAAATGGCTGCCGATTGTTCTAGCTTCTGGGCATTGGAGTCAAGTAGGGTTAGCCAAGTTGAGGCTCCGCACCCTTGATAACTTTCGAAAAGATAAGCTTGAATGCCGTTGTCAAACAATGTCCGACGTTCTGCTTGAAGCAAGGCAGTGTATCAAGGACGCGACTGTGACAGCGTGTATAGTGGTCTTATGGCTCAACCATGCTTCTTTCGACATCTGAATGAACCAGATCTGCCATGAACCGTCAGGTTTCTTCCTGCGGTTCAAGAGCAATTGGCCCACTTGAAAATAGCAAGGGTTGGCTTGAGAGATAATGTTCCTCGACAGGCGCCATTGGCTAGTGGCCTCACAAGCTCCCCGACAATCTGTTAGCAAATGCTACGACCACAGAGAGAAATTGCGAGCTCCAGACTCTCGAGTCGCACTCCATTATTCAATGATTCTGCCATACTTGGTCTGGCATGGCTCGTCCCGCTTTGATCCGACCATCCGCCCCTAAAATGAAAGTTGTTGACCTTTGGATCCATTTTTACCTGAAAAGAGGTCCCTTCCAGACTCCATCAGACTTTCTCTCTTCTTGTGTTCTCTCTCTGTCTGCTTTGCTCTGCTCTGCTCTGCTTGTTCTCTGTTTCTGCTACGTACTGGTGCAGGTCGTGTGTGAGTAAAGAGTGGCTATCATCGCTGTCGCCCACGGATTCTTTGTCATTTTCTTGTGTCTCGTTGTGGTCCATCTGAAGTATCACCTTCTCTACATACGTTGAACTTCATATTTGTATGACTTTGTTCGACGTTGCTCCTCCACCACAACATCAAGCGTATTTGGACAAGTTTTGATCATATTGCTTGGTCCCTCTCTGTCCGTTGCAGTGCTCTCCAACAGCCGTCTTCAGCTTTGTAAGCCAGGTGTTGAAGCCATTCTTCACGACCAGGCTCAGGAAGCTGAAGTCATGGCGGACGAACAAGACATGGTGACGCCGGCCCCGCCTTCGAAGGAGACCCCCCAAAACAGGGCCGCCGTGGACTCGGCCGCTGAGGATAACACCGACCCCAGTAAGACGCATATCAACATCGTCGAGCATGCCCGCTCAGCTGCCCACAAGGAGCGTACCATGACCCTACGCCAGGGCATCAAGCTCTATCCCAAGGCCATCTTCTGGAGTATCCTCATCTCCACCTGTATTGTAATGGAGGGCTATGACATCTCTCTCGTCAATAACTTTTGTATGTGCGGACCGACTTCCTGGCCATCCGCGTGTGACTGCAATCAGATGCCTGATGTGCGGTGTCAGCATTGATACCGAGCGAAGCCATAGCTTTATCTCGCTAACACTTACTACCAGATGCCTTCCCGCAGTTCAACCAGAAGTATGGCGTCCTTGGTGATGATGGAGAATACCAGGTACCAGCTGCGTGGCAAGCTGGTCTGAGTAACGTGAGTGATCTGCCCACAAGTCCTCGGAGTACTCGCTCATCAACAATTCACAGGGAGCCCATTGTGGTGAGATCATTGGTCTTTTCATCAACGGTTGGATCTCTGAACGATTTGGTTATCGCTACACTGTCATGGCCTGTCTTGTCTGTGTAGCTGGCTTCACAACCATCTTCTTTACCGCCCAGAACGTTCAGACCCTGCTTGTTGCAGAGATACTGTGTGGTATCCCGTGGGGTATCTTCCAAACATTGACCATTACCTATGCATCTGAGGTTTGTCCAGTTGCTCTGCGTGGGTACTTGACGACGTATGTCAACTTCTGCTGGGGCCTTGGCCAGGAGATTGGCATAGGCGTCATTCACGCCATGCTCAAGCGCGACGATGAATGGGCGTACCGCATTCCATATGCTCTCCAGTGGATGTGGCCCTTGCCGCTCCTCATTGGCATCTTTTTTGCGCCCGAATCGCCTTGGTGGCTGGTCCGAAGAGGTCGTACCCAGGATGCTAAGGAGGCATTGCTTCGCTTGACCAGTCTCGACCGCGAGACTGACTTTGACGCCGACGAAACTATCGCCATGATGGTACATACAACTGCCCTTGAAGAAAAGATCACATCTGGTGCAAGCTACTGGGACTGCTTTAAGGGCACCGACCTTCGCCGTACCGAGATCGTATGCATGATCTGGGCCATTCAAAACCTGAGCGGCAATTCATTCTCCAACTATTCCACCTACTTCCTCGAACAGGCTGGACTATCAGCCGACAAGGCATATTCATTTGCCCTGGGCCAGTACGGTATCAATATGGCCGGAGTTTTTGGTGCTTGGGGTCTTATGACTTTGGGTATTGGCAGACGATCCTTAGTTCTCTATGGTCTCTGCGGTCTTTGTTCCATGTTGCTCATCATGGGTTTCCTTGGTCTAGTGCCCGAGGCTCATCGAAGCCAATCATCGCTAGCCACAGGGTGTATGATGATTGTATGGGCCCTGTTCTACCAGTTGACCATTGGAACTGTATGCTATTCTCTCGTGGGAGAATTGTCATCCCGGCGTTTGCAGATCAAGACAGTTGTTCTTGGCCGTAACCTCTAGTAAGTCACGAACATTGTTAAAGCCAGAGGACGCTATCCTCAGTTGACGTTCAAGCCATGGCCGAGCTGTTGTTACGGAGAGCTAACCACGTTTGACAACAGCAACGTCGTGGGCATTATCAACAGCGTTTTGACTCCTTATATGCTCAACCCCACAGCCTGGGACTGGGGTAATTATGCGGGATTCTTCTGGGTAAGAGCCACTCCGCCACTCCAGAACACATACGCCTCGTTACTGACGAGAACAATAGGGCGGTATTTGCTTCTTGTGCATCATCTACACCTTCTTCCGCCTACCAGAGCCAAGCGGGCGCACATTTGCGGAGCTCGACGTGCTTTTTGAGCGAGGTATTAGTGCAAGGAAGTTCGCGTCCACTGAGGTGGATGTATTCCATGAGACCGTGGAGGAGAATGTCATGAACCGGTACGAAGAACTCGCAGACACACCCTCCGAGAAGGTCCACGACAAAGCATAGGTTGGCAGATTGTAACTGCCAGCCTCCTATGCACTCTTTCCACAGTGTGGGAGATGAATAACGTTAACGCGATGATTGTACCCTGACCTCGTTAATATCCCAGCAAAGCATCACAGACTCAGCTGAAATGCGCCACATGCAAGATGCACAGATCTTGGTAAGGGGATATCTCGGATCTTGGTCGGCATTGACATTTGCCTTGGCACTTGTATCGGATAGGCGTTGGCGTTTGGGAGTGAGCTCCATATCCTATGGACTTGCAAAATGTAGTTGCAAAAAAAGGGAGGCTCCAGTATGTAATTTGGTTGAAGACGTCACGATAATTGACTTTATGATTCCCTTGGATACTGTGTTTCTTTTGGTGTGATTATGACCAGTGTTTGAAGCCCCCACGTTTTGGTAATTTCAGTTAGAAACATTCGAATGACCACTCTCATAAACCAATCGACGTTTCTGCGCCCAATTGCCTTGTGGGTTCCTGTAAAGCTTGTATGATTCAGCAACGGCATGTGTATTGAAGTTGCAGAATACACGGGACCGGGCCGGTCACGAGGACGGAACCGGTGCAGAGGAAATGCGCGTGTTTGTGGGTTTCATAACGTTAGAGTCCAGTACCTGGAGCATGGACTCGGTGACGCGGCCAGGGCTAAAGCGAGCATAAGACAGTAGTGGGAGCGGAATCTGGACAAGCGGAGAGACAATGGGCGTCGAGCTTCAAAGGGCGCTGTCCGTCCTGTCCGTATCCTAAGAGCGGACCCGCTGCTACAGGAAGGCCCAGCGGAAGACCCAGAATGGGACGCGCGGTGAAGAGGCCGGAGTCGACCGGGCAGCTGGAGAATAAATCGACAGTCATTGGAAACAGGATAGGGTCGAATTCGGTTGCCAGCGGTTGATGGGGACTTTCTTTTCTTTTCTTTTCTCGCTGCTTTCTCGGTGTGGCCTCATACATAAGCTGATTCCAGCAGATATATGGGTTTGTACCAGTGTTGGTGTAGATAGAAACGACCGTTGAAGGGCATAAACATAAGAAGGCTCGTACCGGCTATTGAAAAGAATATCATCAAATGCCGGTTCTATCTAGTAGTAATAATGAATCGAATGCGGATGAATCGGGCTTTTGGCATGTGCAAGCTGCTTTGAACCGTCGTGCATGTGTCCATATTTGCTTGACAAGGATCCATCGAGATCCCGGGTTTGAAGTGGCCTGGATGATTTTAGGGTCCCAGCTTCTGTACATACAGTAAGGTACGAAGGACATACTCAGATCATAGGTACTATCCCGAAGTGGCAGGCAATTGGTGACAAAATAGCGTCCTTCGATATGTGGAAGGGACAATTCAATCTTGTCGACTCGACTGGGTAAAGGTGGACCATGTTCGTTGTTGTGTTTATTTAGAAATGAATTATGATGATGGACAAAAGGAACAAAACCCAAAAGGGTAAAGGCAGAACCTGGAACCGCCTCAGGCGCACCACTCAGCTTGAGGCGTTTCTTTAGGAAAGAAGGAACGACAGAAACAACAGGGAGGGTTTCACTTTCCTAGGACTTTGAATATTATCCTCGACCTGGCATTTTTTTTTTTTTGGTTCTGTGTAGAGCCTACTTAAATGGCAGTTGACAGAGCTGTAGATAGAGTAAGGTGGTTTATGTTTAAACTTGTTACCGACGCTCTCCAACCTTTTGACTCATAATTCTAGAGTCTGTGTCATCCATTGTTAAAAGAGTCACTCTTCCAGGTAACCTTAGCCAAGAGTCATGGCAAGTATCTGTAGATCCCATGGAGAGAAACAACACCGGGAAGGATCAAAATATTGTGGCTTGAGCGCCTGTGACTGCCATTCTTCACACGCCGATGTCCGGGGTAACCCCACTAGAATTTCACGGGCAGCAGAAGCCCACCGAGAAATGCCCTGATCAAGGTGAGCTCATTCTGTGGGAGCTGCTTGAAGCCCCCCATAACTTAAGGGTCTCGATCCAGTCCTCAGTGTCTGATTGGACAACAGCTCCCCTAGCCCAGCTCCGAAGAGGCCCGATCGCCAAAATGTACGTTCGTTTGACACCACGCTGTGTCTAGTCACACTCCGCCATACCTAGGATAGGATCGCCTCAAGTGATCCTCCTTCTCCTCCCACGCTTTTTTATTCTCCTCCTCTTTCTCCTCCTTCAACCCCCTCTCAACCATTAAACCATCCCTCACCATCATCTGCACAATGCTGTCCACTCTCCGAGTAGCCAGCCGCCAGGCTGCCCGTCCTGCTCAGTTCAACCTGGTTGCCATTCGCGCTGCCTCTCACTGGGCTAACGTTCCTCAAGGTCCTCCTGTAAGAAGCTCCCTCACTGCTGGCGCACCTCTCCTGTATGGCCTCACGCTAACCTCTCACAGGATGTAAGTTGGATCAGCCATTGTTGACCTTCGCGCGAGCTTCTGTTGCTAATCAATTGCTTGTTTTGTTCTGTACAGGCCATTCTTGGTACGTACAACACCCGCTTTATGCGATGCGCTCCGTTTCTCCGCATACGGGGCGTTTTGCGCCAGAGACAAATCGCTTCACTACCATGAATATCGATATTAACTTAATCTCTACAGGTATCACTGAAGCTTTCAAGGCCGACAAGAACAGCAAGAAGATCAACCTGGGTATGTTGCGACGTCATCCCCCACCATCCGAATGCGGAGGTTTCTCGCTGTCTCCCGACCCCCATTCTGATCCGAATCCCATACAGGTGTCGGTGCCTACCGTGACGATGCTGGAAAGCCCTACGTTCTCCCCTCTGTCCGTGAGGCCGAGCTCAAGGTCGTCGATGCCAAGTTGAACAAGGAGTACGCCGGAATCACTGGTGTTCCCGAGTTCCCTCCCGCCGCCGCCAAGCTGGCCTACGGTCCCAAGAACCCCGCCCTTGATCGCATCACCATCACCCAGACCATCTCTGGTACCGGTGCCCTCCGTGTTGGTGCTGCTTTCCTCCAGAAGTTCTTCCCCGGCGAGAAGAAGATCTACATCCCTACCCCCTCATGGGCTAACCACAAGGCCGTCTTCAACCATGCCGGTCTTGAGGTCGAGCAGTACCGCTACTATGACAAGAAGACCATCGGCCTTGACTTCGAGGGTCTGATTGCTGACGTCAAGGGTGCCCCCAACGGCAGTGTCTTCCTTTTCCACGCTTGCGCTCACAACCCTACCGGTGTTGACCCTACCCAGGAGCAGTGGAAGCAGATCTCTGACGTCGTGAAGGAGAAGGGCCACTTTGCCTTCTTCGATATGGCTTACCAAGGCTTTGCCAGCGGTGACACCGACAAGGATGCCTTCGCTGTCCGCTACTTCGTTGAGCAGGGCCACAACATTGCCCTGTGCCAGTCTTTTGCCAAGAACATGGTAAGTTAAACAGATGTACATGTGATTCCTAAAAACAAAATAAATATAAAGAAAGGGGAAGAAGAAAAGACAAGGCCAGCTAACAATCTCAAAGGGTCTCTATGGTGAGCGTATTGGTGCCTTCTCCATCGTCTGCGCCGATGCCGAGGAGAAGAAGCGTGTCGACTCTCAGCTCAAGATCATCATCCGACCTCTGTACTCCAACCCTCCAATTCACGGTGCCCGCATCGCCTCCGAGATCCTCAACAGCCCTACTCTCTACAAGCAGTGGCTCGGTGAGGTCAAGCAGATGGCTGACCGCATCATCACCATGCGCGCCCTCCTCAAGGATAACCTTGAGAAGCTCGGCTCCAAGCACGACTGGTCTCACATCACCAGTCAGATCGGCATGTTCGCTTACACCGGACTGACTGCTGAGGAGATGACCCGCCTTGCTGAGGAGTTCTCCGTCTACGCTACCAAGGACGGCCGTATTTCTGTCGCTGGTATCACCTCTGAGAACGTTGGTCGTCTTGCTGAGGCCATCTACAAGGTCAAGGGTTAAATACGAAATGACCTAGAGTATAAAATGAGAAGGATGTGCACCCAGTGCACACACTGCTTTGAAAGCCGATTTCTTGGATGCAAAAAGACAGCTACGGCCATGAAAGCTGTCGGGGCGGATGAATCTGAAAATACCCCGAGTCTAGGGTTCAAGTCTAGTATAGACTTGGAGAAGTAATGATGAGACGAAGAGAACCTGAGAATACATGTACAAGTAACCTATATAGAAGACGTTCTATGCGTTTGCTACCTCTCCAGCACCTCATACTGAGTTTGGAAATGTGAAGATATATTTATTCGATCTAGGTAGGTATTAAGCCTAAAACATGCTAGCAATTCGGGCTGCTCTCATGCCATCATTATGTTTCATACAGCGTGAATAGTCTGAAACACATTGTGACTCACAATTACCACCCCTTGTTAACCCTGGTTCAGTCGGTCCAGGTCTTTTTTCACTTCGTCCATTTGTCTCGCCATGTCCCGATATACCCTCGACATCTCCCTCATCTTCCTCTCTTTTGTCTCTCCGCCATCAACACCGACGCCGTACTCTCCCAACTCAGCTTGCAAACCGCGAATGCGCTCCTCACCTCGCATTCTAGCATCGCGCAAGTGCGCGCCGTAGTTCTTTAGAGCAGCAATTGCTTCGGGTGTGTAGACTGCGCGGCGCACAGAGGCAGCAGCTATAGCAGCATCGGCGTTGTGACGGCGAGCTTGAAGGGCGACATCTGCGGCGCGGAGCTCAAGACTGCGGGCTACAACACCGTGCTTTACTTCAAGAGCGCGGACGAGAAGACTCAAAGCATTGCTTGCGGACTGAAGAAGAGCTGTCAATGGGGCCAGGGAGCGCAACCGGTGAGTGCTCAGATCTCCTTCTGCAGCTGTGAGGTCAGAACGCCAGGACGCGAGGGTAGCTGGCAGCGAAGCAATGTGTCTATGGAGAAAGGATGGATTCGTAGTCGGATGAGCGACCCGTGCAAGGCCTAATGCCCAGGTCCGTAGATTCGATGCAATGACTGGTGCCAGAGCTGGAAGGAGAGTCTCAAGGTCTGAAAGGGGAGGATGGGCGAAAAGGAGCTGGAGGGTATCTTGAGGAAGAGGCGGATTGTTGGCGTCGAGTAGTGGAGGGAGGATGAGGAGAAGATCAAGTAGAGGCTCTGGAAGCGAAGGCTGTTTCTGTAATTGCGATCTTGACTCTGTAGGTTGCTGGTTTTGAGGCGCTCGCAGGCGGGAAGAAGCTCTTGTTGCGGGTGGTGTGCTTGATGGCGTTGCTGATGAGATGGCGCGGGTTAAGAGATGCTGTTTTGCGCAGACAAGACGCCTGCGGTTGAGTTCCTATGCCTCAAGTCAGATTAAAACATCTTTATTGAGATGGTAATCATGGAGTAGTCTCACCTCTCGAACTGCAGCCCGCTCTTTAGCTCTGGGGTCCTCCTTAGTCGATCCATCAGGATTAAGTACAAGATTTGTAAGTTTATTATAGAGATTCGCAAAATCAGGATTATTCTGAAGAACAGAGTCTTCCACAGGAGGAAACATGGTCATCGTATATCAGATCAGATCAGGCGAGGTCAGATCCCACTGTCGACGAATACTCATTGTTTACTTTGTTGATAGTGAAGCTGTAGTGGATCCCATCGCGAAGACACCACGGCATCACCTGATTGGGCAATTCCCCAAACTTGAACAACTCAATTCTCCGGCGCCGGAACATCATGCGCCTCCGAACAACGACATCCCAAAAATCTCAACTCCAAAAGGTCATTGATATTGTCGACGATCAGCGCATCTCGAAGGGGGCACTCCGCGCTCGAAAATCTCCGCCTGCCTCGACACCCATTGAAGACCAATGTCTCGTATATAACTGGAAAATCGCAATCCGAGACTCGATAACCAATATCATGGCATCCTGGGCCCCCGCTCGGCCGGCTCTGAAGGCCCTGGCCTCATTATCGACAACGACTCCCGCCCGACTATTCAGCACAACTCTTCCTCAGCAGACCAAGACGATCAAGTCACATCTTCTACCCAACCGTCTGATCCCCCCATACCCCTATGGCGAGCGAAGAGTCTACAAGCAGTCCAACAAGGGTCTATACGGCTCAGCGAGAATTCGTTTCGGCAACACTGTTGCGGAAAAGTACAACAACAAGGCCCGTCGATTCTGGCGTCCAAACGTTCACGTCAAGGTCTTCAGGCTACCCGCCATACAAGCCAACGTCAAGACCCGCCTCACACTCCGAGTTCTCAAGACCATCCGCCGAGAGGGTGGTCTCCAGGAATATCTTCTAAAGAGCAAGCCCGCCAGGATAAAGGAGCTTGGCCCCGGTGGCTGGAACTTGAGATGGCTGCTCATGCAGTCCAAGGACATTCAGAAGCGGTTTAATGAGGAGCGCATTGCTTTGGGCATGCCGCCCAAGGAGATTGAGGACCGGGATGATATTATTCAGTATGCGCTCGATTTCGCTACTCCAGGCCCCCTAAGCAAGCGTAGTCAAGCAACTCTGGGTGAACTTCTGGCGCGGGAGTTTGTGTTGGGTGACGAGGATTTGGCTGATTTGGAGGGCATTCAAGAGTTGTCAGACGAGGACGAGGCCCTGTTATTCAAGCAGCTCGATGCAGAGATGGAAGCCAGAAAAACGCGAGGCGAGCAAAAGATTACGGTGTAAAATGTCTTATGTATAATATGTACCAAAACCCCCCATTTTCAACGCCTTCAAGTATTGTATCACCAACCCGCCAGAGCCACGATAGAAAAAGACCTTTTTGTTCATGCTATCATTTCAATGGTTGCTACATAATCCAAACATGGTATCGCTTTTAATCTAGAAACGGAGATCCCAGCCAATCTTGGGGCCCAACTTGGGCAGCTCATCAGCGACGCTCTGCACGTCCTTGTCACCACGGCCACTCAGGCAGATGACAATATCCTCACCCTTCTTCATTGTCTTGGCAAGCTCAATGGCACCAAAGATACCGTGAGCAGTCTCGAGAGCAGGAATGATACCCTCGAGCTGACTCATGAGCTTGAAGCCAAGGAATGCCTCAGCATCAGTGGCAGCAATGAACTTGGCTCGCTCATTGTCCTTCCAAGAGCTCAGCTCCGGTCCGACACCGGGGTAATCGAGACCAGCCGAAACGGAATGTGTCTCGGTGATTTGACCGTGCTTGTCCTGGAGAACGTACGTCCGTACACCATGTAAGACGCCCTTGGAACCACCAGTGAGAGTAGCACTATGTCTGGCGGTGTCAACACCATCACCACCTGCCTCAACACCCAGAAGCTTGACAGTAGGCTCATTCTCGAAGGGGTAGAACATGCCAACAGCGTTACTGCCACCACCAACACAAGCCACAACGGCATCGGGAAGCTTGCCTCGCTTCTCGAGCATTTGTTGCTTGGTCTCGTTGCCGATCACTGACTGGAAGGTTCGGACAATGGTAGGGAAGGGGTGGGGTCCGATGGCAGAACCGATGATGTAGTGGGTAGTGTCCAAGTCAACGACCCAAGCGCGAAGGGCCTCGTTGACAGCGTCTCGAAGAGTCTTGCTGCCAGCTTCGACAGCAACAACCTTAGCGCCGAGAAGTCGCATACGGAAAACGTTGAGGGCCTGTCTTCGGACGTCTTCCTATTCAATGCATTAGTAGTGCTTTTCAGACCAGCAAATAGACTTAAACTTACGGCTCCCATGTAAACTGTGCACTCCATGCCGAACTTGGCACAAACGGTAGCGGTAGCGACACCGTGCTGACCAGCACCGGTCTCAGCGATGATGCGCTTCTTTCCGAGTCTTCGGGCAAGGAGAAGCTGTCCCAGAGCATTGTTGATCTTGTGACTACCAGTGTGGTTCAGATCCTCACGCTTGAGCCAGATGTTGGCACCACCAGCGTGCTCAGTGAGTCGCTCAGCCAAGTGCAAGTGGCCGGGTCGCCCCATGTACTCGTAGTAAGACCGGTATTCTTCCCAGAAAGAAGGGTCGTCTTTGATCGCGTTGAATCCATCCTCCAGTTGTGACAGGCAGTCCATCAGACTCTCAGGAACGTACTGACCACCGAACTCGCCAAATCGCTCCGGGATCTTGCCGTGAAGAGCAGCGAGCTGAGCAACCAGGGCGCTGTCCTCCTCGGCAGTGATATCGGCATCTGTGACAGTACCACTGACGGTGACATTCTCACCGCTGGGCTCCTTAGCACCAGCAACAGCCTCAACAAGACCGACCTCTCGTGTGTTCTCATCGGAATCGCGGCCTGATAGGTAGGCACAATACTTCTCGACATCGGCAAGAGCCTGGCCAGGAGCGGCGTTCTTGATGGTGGTAATGATCTGACTGCCGACGACGACACCGTCTGACAAAGTAGCTACACTTAGGAAGTGCTCTCGAGTGCTGACACCGAAACCGACAGCGGCGGGCTTGTTGCCGCTGTACTTCTTCACCCGCTCCAGAAGGTCGGGAAGATTCGCGTTAAGAGTGCCGGTAGCGCCAGTGACGCCCATGCGGGAGACGACGTAGATGAATGAATCGGCGAGCTGGCAGAGAATCTTCATTCGGGTATCTGATGTAGCAGGAGCGATAAGAGGAACATATGAGAGACTATGTATTGAATCAGTATTGTACTCGGGTCAATTTAGGAGATTTGACTCACCGGCCCTTGTTGCAGAGCTTTCGGAAGGAAATAGCCTCCTCGGGAGGCAAGTCAACGACGATGAAGCCATTGATACCGGAGGAGTGGCAGTCCTGGAGCAGCTTCTCCTCGCCGTAGCTTAGAAGAGGATTGTAGTATCCCATAAGCATAACGGGGGCCTTGAGACCGCGAGATCGGGCCTCCTTCACCATCGCCAGTGTGGACTCGATTGTGACGCCATTTTCGAGAGCGATCTAAACCAGTCAATTCCTGTCTAATCGAAGCGATTGGCGCCGTACGAACCGTATTGGCAGTTTGAATAGTAGGACCGTCGGCAATTGGGTCGGTGAACGGCGCACCGACTTCGATAACGTCTAGAGTTGCGGCTGGATTAGTAGAGTTCACAGGCGTCACTGAACCGAGGAAGACTTACCGGCGCCACCCTTCTCGAGAGCCAGAAGGATGTTGGGCGTGTCCTCGGGCTTGGGGTAGCCAGCAGTGACATATGTTACCAGCGCAGACTGTTTGCAAGAGAAGAGTCATTGTCAGTTTCTTTGTTCTTCCAGCAAAAGTTGGTATTCTCGCCGTTTTACCCCGCGGAGGGGCAGTCATGACGAGAATTTGGAGTACTGACCCTGTTCTGCTCCTTGCAGCGCCTGAAAGTCTGTTTGATAGCGTCCATAGCGAATTAATTATTGACTCTGGTCCTAGAAACGGTATAGAGATTGAAGGAGGGAGATTCCTTGGGAGGACGTGGGGATCTTTAAATTAAAGAAGAGAGAAAGAAAGTTGAGGCGAGGGTTGTTTGTTGGTGACTGCACTGTATTCTCATGCTCCGCCACCGATTCCGGAAGAACGAGTTCCGCCACCTGCAATTGTGCCTCTGGACTCGTTAGCTCCTTCCCGCTCATGCAAGTCGCCCGCAGGTGCATATTCCACCCACACTCCGCCCTGCATGAAGCATCGCAGCACCCACTTTGGCTCCGGAATTCCCTAATTGGGTAATCAATCAACATGACATTAGATGGAGCCTCGGTTGCAATCTCAGGGTCCTGCATCATGGCATCTAAATGGTGTGACATATCTCGTACTCCTTCCTCTTTGTGTAAGCAGTCACAACATTACGATTGGGTATTCTCTAGCATTTACATCCTTTGCTGCTGTCATCATGCATACTTAGGTACCAACACTAAGGCACATATAGGGAGTCTCTTTGTCGAGCAACTCCGACGCCAAGCAGCTTGTAACAAAGAACCACTTGTAGGGCTGAAGTAGTATCAGGAATAATCTCTTTCGGCCAGAAACAGAACAAATTTTTACTCAACAAAGGGAGTCTACGCATTGTTATGCAGTCACAATAACCATGCATTCACGGAGAGGCATTACATCACCATCACTAAGCCATAAGATTTGCAATTGTAGCCTTCAATTTGTTGTTACTATGTGTAAGTCTAGGACTGGAAACAATCTGGCTGAAATCATGACCACAAACAATGTAGAACATGAACCAGACCCAAGACTATCCCTTGGACCCGAAACATGGACTAAGTATCCAACGACCACTACCTTTTTTTTCCTTCTGGATATCAATTGAGAAACATATGAAATAAATTTGAGTTGCCTCCATGTCCAAGATACGTTACATTGACGCCGACCGTATAGTCATCGCTTCATGCAGTTGAAAAGGATCGTCTCTCTCGGCGCGGGTCCAGCCAGGGCCAGAGTAATAAAAAAGAAACTGCAGTGGAAATCATCCTTCAACTGGCTATCGGGCTCCAACACTCCTAGTATTTGCCGCTTGCCGTGTCTAAGTAGCCGTAGGAGCTGCTTCTTTGGTGACCGTCCACCTGTGTAACACGAGCCCCTGTTGCACCGGACATGAACTTCTCGTCATGCCTACTTGCATCTTCTCTGTAGTGATCTATCTCGCCAGAGGAGGATCCAAAACGAGGAAAGTGTGTTGCGCCATCGGGATTGGCGGGATCGTGGTGTCCGACACGAGGACTCAATCCCGGTCTGTTGTCCCCAGTATAGCGCATACCACCCTCAGCGCGGCCCTTGTCTGGTGAGACCATGCCGACAAGTGTCCATACTGTGCCAATAAGGACAACAAGTACATACACTAGAAGGATACCAGTAGAGATGAGAGCATCTTGGATTAGCTTCCCGTGAAGCCAATCTGTAACTGCCTTGACAGCCCCCGTGACCTCATCAGTAGTGGCGGACGACGGGGATGCCAGGAACGTGTTAAGCTCCGAGTCACCTTCAACCGAGTCCTTCGCACCCTCGCTAAAGGTATTGTTTTCGAAGAGTGGGAAGTTGATCTGAGCGTGGTCATGAACCCAGGTGAGTCCCTTTTGCACGCTCTCGATCTTGATGCCGATAACGCAGTGAAGGACTGTCTTAATAGGGTCAAGAAGGATGGTTCCCTTGAAGACAGTATTAAGCCCATCATTCATGGTATCAAGGAATGTGTTGATAGTGTCGTTCACAGCATCCGTGGCGTTGGTAACATAGCCAAGGACGTCGTTGTTGATTTCACTGTTGAAATTCGTGATCACGCCGTTGGCATCATGGGCCCATTCAGCCGAAACACTTTCGAGGTTCTCAACAACATCGTCAGCAAATGCGCCAACTTGACCTGCGAGGGCAGGCACTTGGTCCCTGATCGCCTTGAGAAGAAGCCACTGGCAAAAGCAAGAGAAGAAGCCAGCAATTGCGAGAGACAGGATGAAGAGGGCTGGGACAGACGTGGCATAAGCGATAAGCCATCGTACAAGAATCTGTCGCTTGCCCTTGAAGTACGATGCGATCTTGATGCCCGCAGTAGCCGTCATGGGCCGAGACGCAATGTAGACAATGTCCATAGGGTCATACGAATTTTGAGCAATAAGACGAGCATGCTGCTGTTGTCGCCGCCAGCGTCTGATCTCAAGCCAGGCCATGGGAACGATGGCGGCCAGAGCGAGAATAATCAAGACAGCGATGAAGATGGTTCGAGCTTTGTGGATAAGTTCGAACAGGTTGTTGAAGAAGTCGTTGAGAGCAGTGTTCTCAGAACAGAAGGTCAGCTTCTTCTTCTGGGCGAGAGGGAAGACGTCTCGATCGAATTTGTAATTGCCGTAGGTCTCGTTGAGAGCTTTGCGGACGAAGTCGAACGGGATCGAGATGGCTTGCTCCGTCAAGTTCTGGACTTCTCGGAAGTCAGGGAGATCGTCTTCTAATTTACGGACATCCTTGACGAAATCCTCGGACTTGATATCAAAGTCCTTGAGTTCCTTGACGGGGCTGGAGAAGTCAACCTTGGGGATATCAGGAACAAGGTCTCCAAAGACAGAGTCTTCAATTCCCTTTGTGACCTTGTTAATGCCATCTTCAAGTTCCTTGGAGAGACTGTCTATCTTTTCCACAGCCTTGTCAATCACGCCGTTGAACTTTTCAGTTGCCCCTTCAGTGACATCGGCAACAACATCTAGACTGCCGTGGACCATGGCGGTAATTAGGCACACGTAAGTGGCAGTTAGAAAGTTGATGTAGAACACGATCATGTTCTTGACGCCGACAAGGACCAGGTCGAGCAAGTACACCATGGCATCAACTGATTTCTCGATTCCAGAGGCTGCAAGTTCGTTCACGCCCCTAGAGAGGTAATGAGGCATGGAAGCCATGGCGCTGCCAACATCCTCGACTTTGGTACAGGCGGAGAGGGCTTTGACTTTAGCATCTCCGACGTTTTCTTTGAGGTCAACGATGAGTATCATGACTCGGACCAGGACTAGGATGAGGAGGATTGTCCAGCGATTCATCCATATTTGAGAGAGTCTTGCTCTGAGGCTGAGGTAGGGAGTAACATTTGGAGAAGTATCGGCTCTAGCTTCTTGAAGTTTTCGCATCTCGGTCATTTCGAATGATTGTGACCGGAGGGAGTTGGGTACAGCCGGGTAGACCGGCGGGTCGTCGTTTTCTTTCCGTGAGGAGAACATCTTGGATCTATGTTTGTTGGTAAATGCAAACGATTAAGTTTGTATGAGATTGTACAAGTAGAAAAATGTGAAGACCGAAGGAAGACGAGGGCTCAGATCGAGTGAGATGTGATGATGATTTACACGATGAAGGGACAAAGATTAATTAGAAACAGAACCCAAGGCTGAGAGATGAAAAGAAATGGGACAAAGGAAATGATAGCCGTGAGCAAAAAAAAAAAATTCCAGTCTATCGTCTATGATTCCATGCTGATTGTTCAAGGTTCAAGTGCGATTGTGTTTAAGTGAAAGAAAAGGCTAAACAATAGAACAATAGGAAGGGGAATAGCAACAATAAGAGAGGGTGATTGAGAAAGCTTTGACGCAAAACATACCTGACTCACTCCACAAATAAAGTATTCAATGAATAACAAATTCCAATAGAAATCAGCTGTAACAGAAACGCCCTTGACAATTCTGGCGGCAGCGCTTAGGGTACGAGAATGAGGTTGAGTTGAGTGAGCTAAGCGCCCGCCTATACCGGTGACCAGTCACGATGCCGGCAAAGGCCTGAACACAGACGGTTCCGAAACCGAGCCAAGAGCAAACAGACCGCAAGGATAGTGAGGTAGGTAGCGTTTGAAGCAGAGTAATAGCTGAGGCTGAGCTTGAGTTGAGTTGAGGGTACGGTTGGGCTGGCTATAGATGCGAGGTTGTTTGGCTTGTTAGACTTGTCGCTTTGAGTGGCCCAGCCGCCTCAAGCATGGGTTGAATGTTATAAGGCCGCTCCGTAGAGGACTTGCACAATGAGCAAGGTACTGTAGGTAGCACTGTACTCGCAATATCACAGCATCAACTGCAGCAGCCTCCAAGTGAATGGGATGCGAGTTGAAATAGAGATATATGGTGACTCACGCAGAGTGCAAGGGGAACACCGTGGAGCGACAAGGTGAGTGGTGCCCAGCATTCCAAACCTCACCATCAGTTGGCGGCGAAGAGAGTGGGCATATAACTGATGGGAAGGCGGCACATCATGGTAGTCCAAGAGGGTGACGCCATTGCAAGCTGTTTCCCATGAAACCCTAGCCTGGAGCCATGAGCGCAGTGGCGGTACTGTCGACTGGTTCCGATATACTGGCTATTTGGCTAATGTAACTGCGCCGTAAATGCCATCGTGTAGGTCACTAGAAAAAGCAGGGTCCTCCGAGAAACGATTTCAAAAGGCTATGATCATCACCAGAACATTTCTTGGTGGTGAATGTTTCCGAGGTGGCGTACCGGGATATTGTTGGAGTTGCCAGGGCTGGCAGCCAATCAAGCTTCCAAACAGGGGCCTTTTTACCGTTGAAGCCCCTGGACCCTGGTAAAGTGCTTCCCCAAATAGGTCTAAGGGTCTCTTCAGGGCCTTCGTCGACAGGGGTTCACGTGGTCGGTAACCGCCAATCTCGTCCAAAGAAATCGCCACTTGATGAGTTGTAGTTGAAACAGGATTTTCTGGAAAGAGTCATGGGTTGGCTGGATTTGTTTCTGATCACCGCCTTGCATATACTGAAACTTGGTCAAAGGTGAGATATGGCCATCCAGGGAAGTAGCCAGGTAAAGAGGTGGTGAGTGAGGTGTTTAAGAATAGATAGAGTTTGTAGTCAAAGCTCTTTAGCCGTAGTCTAGTTGGGCTAAAAAGCATGATGTCATATGGCGGGGGTTCATTCGTCTTGTTTTCTCATGTTTCAACAAGAAGTTGTGTTACTAACGGCTTGATGAAATATGCTAGGCGTCAAGCAAATAATCCCTCATGTTGTGAGTACTCAAAATGGAGATCGAGTGTTTAATTTTGCGAAGCGCTTTGTATATTGAGCCATCGGAAAGTGGTCACGTCTGGGTCGTTCCGGTGTAAAGCGATTGGTGGTGGTTACAGCAGCTGATAGCCCTGCTCTTTTGGCGCGTAGTGAAACGGAACCCACTAAAGGCAGAAGGTCTACAAGTTTAGCTTCCATTTGCACAAGAGCTTGAATCAACGAGATTCCTTTATTAGGAGCTCGAAATCGGTTATCAAAACAGTTGCCAGTCAGTAAAGAGTGGCTGTTGCCTGTGGCATCGAGCAAGTTGAACATATCTATCTCATCCAAGTCAGTTTGTTTCTTGTCCGGTGCAATTAACAGCAGGAAACAACTTCAAGGTATTGTCTTTGCCCTGGAGTTGGCCAGCATTCTTTCAAGAGGAGCAGGCCCTCGTCGTGTACTTCGGTGCAGCAGATGACTCAGCCAAAGCCTTGCACCCAAACTCGATGTGCCTAGATAAAACCTGTGTGTCGCAAGGAAGTTCTATTAAGTGAACATATATGCTTTATTACTTGGGAACAGAAAACAACAGTTGGAATCTTGGCCCCACCGAACCCGAACCTTTGAGATAGAGGAGAACCGTGACAAGGTATCCAAGCCAGTCTACTAGGACAGGTTTCCGAAACCTTTTACGCATATAGTTTTCTGTTCCCAACTGTTGAAACCAGTCATTTTAAGCCATATTGCTTCATTCGACATATGTAA
The DNA here is from genome assembly GCF_900079805.1 of Fusarium fujikuroi IMI 58289. NCBI lineage: Eukaryota > Fungi > Ascomycota > Sordariomycetes > Hypocreales > Nectriaceae > Fusarium > Fusarium fujikuroi. The sequence goes on along the minus strand of NC_036628.1, from coordinate 2,087,538 downwards.
CTAACAACTTAGCTTGTACAACTCCACCGTGATACATAATTTTAGTCTCATGTAATTCTTTGATAGTTATACTGAGGTGTGTTTTCGTGCCTCTTGTCAAACTTCTCTTGCCTATTTCTGTTCTCGTAAACTAGCCCACTCCCCAGCATGGTCTTCAGAGACAGAGAGGTAACGATTGTGTCACCCTGCAGTCACTGATGCACATATCTTACGCGCGGGGTACATACGGACTCCCTGATAACAACTCATTATCAACGTTACTGTGTGATTCTGATACACGACTAGCAAACAAATTTCAGCAATTGCTTCAATATCTTACTACCCGCATGACCTCGAGCATCAGAAATCATGGCCGCCACAGCAGTGTCTGACCAAACTACCGACCTGAGCAAGCAATATGACACTCCTCTCGGCCTCGCTCACTCAACTATGCAAGTCCTCAAGGACAGAATCAAGCTTCATTACGATCTTGCAAGTGACTACTATTTGAGTTTGTGGTATGTGAAAACATACGACCTCCCAGAAAGCTTAGCGATTGCTGATCCACTGGCTTACTACCTAGGGGCGAACATATCCATCACGGGTACTGGCCAACGCCAGAGTCTGAAGCCACGCAGACAAAGGAGGAAGCTCAAACCAATCTCATTCAGCTTCTTCTCGACATTTCAAAGATTCCATCCAAATGCTCGGTTCTTGATGTTGGCTGTGGTATCGGTGGAACATCACGGTATCTCGCTTCCAAACATGGTAGCTCTGTGACGGGCATCACCATCTCAAGCAAACAAGTCGAGATCGCAAATCGCCTAACCAAAACTGCTATCGAAGATACCTCTTCATCTGATGCGTCAGATGACAATGGCTTCACCAAATTCGGCGAGGGAAATGTCAAATTTCTCGAGCTTGACGCCGAGGAGATGGGCGACTTCTTCAGCAACCAGCAGGGCACCTTTGATGCAGTATGGATAAGTGAAGCACTAAGCCATTTTCCAAACAAGGCGTTGTTTTTTGAGAATGTGATAAAAGTACTCAAGCCGGGGGGCAAGTTGGTATTAGCAGATTGGTTCAAGGACGAAGATGTTGACGTTACAACTTTCATCAATGATATCAAACCTATCGAGGGTAAGGTTGCATGCGAGATATTCGTATTCATGTGTTCAAGAACTTAAATTGCGTGCAGATGGCATGCTACTCCCACCCCTCTGTACCCAGCAAGGGTACGTCAATCTTGCGAACAAGGCCGGGCTTAAAGTCTTGTCTGAGCCAAAGGACATCAGTCAACAGGTCCGAAAGACATGGTGCGAATATCTTTGTATCTCGCTGTTGATCTTGAGCTTACACTCATATGCTTAGGGACATTACTTGGTCACTTGTGCAGAACCCATCTCTTTGGGCATTTGCGATTACTCAAGGCCGGGACGGTATTGCTTTCTTGCAGTCATTTCGCGCAATGAGACGAGGTTATGCTAACGGCTCTTTTCGCTACGCTGTCATGGGTTTCTATAAGGAAATGGTATGAAGGCACGGGATATGAGAATCAGCGCAACGTTGCCTCAAAATCCGAAAATCGCGACGTCTTATGCTTGGCATATTATTAAATTATCCATAATTTTAGAAGCTACAGACAACCCTCTCGCAGGATATCGCGAGTTATCTTATCAGTGGCAAGTTCAGTATTTGTATACACGAATGCCGATCAGGGCTCTGGCAAGCCATTCAGGCACATGGCGTGCTAGCGCTCACGGTCCCAAGTTGGCGTAATCAGGTGATGGCTGCAGCTGCCTAATCTTGGTTCTTGTGCGAGTTCCGCTCGGCGTGACTGTACCATGAGCTGCTTATACATTGTTTCCGATACTATATTCAAAGACTCTGAAAATCGTGTCACTGATAAACATAAACCAGATTATTCGGAAGAGGCAGAAAAAGCACTTCGGACCGTAGCTGCATTGCCAGATCTAGCGAGTATACAGACGTGTTGCCAGAAAGAGTAGCAGACTCTCCATCGAAGTCTGAAGTACGGACTCAAAAAAAAAAGATAACATGAACATAACCAGTGGCCAACGAATATTCACCCAAATACGACCGTAACGCCTTCATCATCCTCGAGGTGGGATATAGAACCGGTTCCACGCAGCTTACTCCCAGGCATCACCGAAGGTGTTCTCACCGGAGTAAGTAATGTATAGGAAACTATAGATCATGTCAGCAAGTTGCTCTCTCCAACAGTTGTGGGACAACGTACCCGTCCTCATCCTTGTGTTCCTCGTAGATGCTGCTCATGAGGGCGGCCGTTGGGGGAAGCACCTCATCGACGAAGATGAAGATGGCCTTCTCGGGGGAGAGCTTGATGCGCTTGCGGATGACGTAGACGAACTGACCGACGGTCAAATCGGCAGGAACAAGGTACTTCTTCTTGTCGATCGTCGCGATATCACTCTTCTCGACCTTTTCGCAAATGACCTATTTGTAACATGTTAGCTTCCTTTGATGGTAAAGAAACGGAGGGGAAAAGCGGTCATTGCACGATTGCGCGAGCCCGCCATTCTCTCATTGCCGAGTTGGAGCCCCAAGTTGAGTCCAAATCAAAGCGAGGGGTAAATTACGTACGGGAATGCGGTCAGAGTACTTCTGTCGAATGCGCTCGGCCTCAGCCTTGCGCTTCTCGAAGGGATGCTCGTCCTTGAACTTGCTTCGCATATTGACGGTGGTGGTTGGTAAGTTGTAGAGGCGGTAAGAGTGGTATCGATGGTGGAAGCAAGGAGTAGGGATGGTTGACTTGTGGCAGCGAAAAATTCGGGAAAGTATGAAAAGGGAAAAAAGAGGATGGAGTTGGCGATAGATAAGGTAAAATGAGAGGGTTCAGGTTACGATTTGCTTGCGTCAGGCAGAAGAAGAATGAGGAAGGGCAGAGAGTCACAGACAGGCAGAAGGTGGCTGTGGCACTGACACACCTCAGACACTGGAACACAGATGAGCGGTCGAGGCGGAAGGCAGCAAGCAGCCTGACTACCCAGGCAGGGTAAGTAAGGTACCTAGGCGTAGACAGGTTCAAAGCTGCATGGAGGACACAGGCACAGGGCAGGCGGCACGCTCACTCAGAAGGGGTAGGCGGGCTAGGTGGGCATCATTGGAACTGGCAGGATGACAAGCCGTAATGGGAGAGACGGTCGCGGGGCTATTGCGCTAAACTATAAATGGAATAGATCAATGATGCTCGGTGAATCACAAGAGGCCCCGCAAGGCAACAATGGCGGGGAAGCAGCAAGTCACGTCGCACTGTCTCGTCACAGGGTCGAGTTTGTGAGGGAACCTTATTATTAACAAACAATTAATGACTTAGGATGAGATTCTCTTTCGTGCTGGGTCATTGATCCATGGCAAAGAGTCGAGGATGTGTCACCAGGATCCGAGCGACGGACAACTTCGTTAGAGTGGTTTCAAGGTACAACGATTCACTATCCGGGAGAAGGGTTAGTCTACCTAAGCTGATGCGTACTAAGCAGCTCGGGCTGCAAACGTGCACATGTCCATCAGTTCCTTCAGGGTTCTTGATGTTGTGAATTACAATTGGGTATTGGCCAAAGTATACTATGTATGTTTACGAATGAATCATGACTTGGCCGCCTTGATTATCTCACTGAGGGAGAGTCAAGAAAAACTCAAAGTGCTACTACATCCTGATCAGTCTTCACCTCGAAGTTTCCTGCGAACTGCACCATCTCCTGAAAGTTTGCATGGCGAAACAAACAGAGTGATTACTCAATGGTAGGATTGGTGAAGCAAGGTTTCTCTGCTGACCACTCATCACAAGTCGTTGAACTTCTAATGAAATCTTACTACAGTACCATCTACTTCCTTATACTGAGTTGGTGTATGTCTGCAAATCATAGCTCTTTAGTCGTGATTCAGCTTATGTATCAAAGAGTCTAGTCAGGAACAACAGAGGTTCTACTGGTTATGTTCGTCAGTGACAGCCTACTAAGTTATCAGCGCCACTTGGGTGCCAAAATCAACTGACCTAAGGATTCACTGAAATAGACCAAATTTCCCTAAGTATTCTTGTCACCTAGGATCCTGGAACGTCCTAAGTTTTCTTGCCCTCACTTACGGATACTGATGAGCCAAATTGAAAGTTTGACAACTGAGGCCTTCCCTGTCAGCCACACTGCAACATCCACATCCCGAAAGAAATCATGCTTGTTCTGCAGATTTCCTCGATTTTTTCACCAACTGATCTCATCTCCCGGAGAAGCTCTACACAAATTACAGGTACAAACGGAGCTACAGTGGCCTGGTACCCCTGAGTGGTGCGTTGATTTTGACCACCCTCGGCACCGGCCGGCCACCGGAGCAGACATTGTCGGGTCCCGCTCCACACTACCAAGTCCCTTAGACTCAGTTAGCCAATTGCCAAACATTCGATTCTGACTATCATCCGAGTTCCCAGTCGTTCTCATACAGACTTTGAACCTAACACGAGGTACCTGTACCGTACTGTCGCATCCTGGCACTCGCAAGTGGCCTCATCCGAAACGCCTGATCGTCGTATCCTTCTTGTCTCGCTTTCTGTATTCGTTCTCGGCCTTTGGCCTCGTGTTGCCGCCCGCTACTATTTCCCGGCTCCTCGCGTTGCATTGTCCAAATATATAATATCATGGCTGCCAGACGGCCTTCCCAGCGCCTTGCCGCGTACCTTGCATCTCCTTCTACACGCTTCCCAAGAACACAATTCGCCTCTACGAGACGCTGGCTGTCTGGTTCTGCCGGTCCTAAAGCTTCACGAACCTCTTACTTCAACTACTCTCCTCTGTGGCTCGCTGCTGTCGCCCTCGGTGCATTCGCCCCTTTAGCTTACAAGATGGTGCAGGAATTTCTTGGAAAACAAAAGCTCAACTTGCTAACTCTATCGCTCTCAGGCCGAAATGGAACCTATTAACGCCGACCCCTCCACTCTCGCCGACCGCGATGCCCAGAAGAAGCGAGAGTCTGGCGTCAATGAGGACTCGCCTATGCGCCTGCGCATGGAAAAGTTCATTCGGGAACAGCAGGCTCTGATAGTCGCTGAACTTGAGAGAGTTGATGGCAAAAAGTTTCGCAAGGACGAGTGGGAGCGCCCCAATGGAGGCGGTGGCACAACCTGCGTTCTTCAAGAGGGCAACGTCTTCGAGAAGGCTGGTCTTGGCGTGAGTGTCGTCTATGGCTCACTTCCCAAGCCTGCCATTGAGAAGATGCGCGTAAACCACAAAACCATGGACCCCAACATGGAGTCGATCGACTTCTTCGCTGCGGGCCTGAGCATGGTTCTGCATCCCTACAACCCTATGGCCCCTACCGTCCACCTTAACTACCGATACTTTGAGACAGCCAACCCCGACGGTACATCTCAAGCTTGGTGGTTCGGCGGTGGCTGTGATTTGACGCCCTCTTACCTCTTCGATGAGGATGCCATTCACTTCCACAAGACGATCAAGGCAGCTTGCGACGCTCACGACAAAGACTACTACCCACGATTCAAGAAGTGGTGCGATGAGTATTTCTACAACAAGCATCGAGGCGAGGCCCGCGGCATCGGCGGCATCTTCTTCGACGACCTCGATGAGACCGAGCGCGATCGCGAGAACACCTTTTCCTTTGTCCAGGACTGCCTCAAGGCCTTCCTGCCCTCTTACATTCCCATCATCGAGAAGCGCAAGGACATGCCCTACACAGAGGCAGAGAAGGATTGGCAACAGCTGCGCCGTGGCAAGTACGTCGAGTTCAACTTGGTGCACGACCGCGGTACAGCATTTGGCCTGAACACCCCTGGATCAAGGGTCGAGAGTATCCTTATGAGCTTGCCGTTGACGGCTGGCTGGAAGTATATGCATGAGCCCGAGCCTAAGAGTAGGGAGCAGCGCCTGGTTGATGTCCTCAGAGACCCTAAGGAGTGGGTTTGAGTCACTTCTCTTTTGATCTAAGAGAGGAAATTTATTTGTGTGGAAGCATGAGGTTGAGCGATTGTTTAGTGTATCATATGCGAGGATCATAGATGGGGACATCCAGGGTTGTGTAAGCTATTAGGTACAAAAAGACGGACAAAGTTGTCCAATATGACAATATTAAAAATCAAAATAATTCATTTAATTCATGAAATAGTTCGTTGAACTGGCGATTCTTGTGGAAACTAATACGTGCCTATTCTTGAGTTGACACTTTGGCTGTCATTGAATATCACCACTCATCTCAACGTGGAGACTACCTAGACTTCCTCCATCAACATCAGTCATCGAACCATGCAATCAACCCCACGGCAATGGAGCCTCTCCCCTCCCATCGCCAGTTGATTACATCCCTCATAAGTTCCATCTCCAATATCGCGCCACCAACCACCGCAGAAGACACATCATCAGTGCAGCCACTTCGGGCCGCTCAACACCCTACATTATCACCCTTACAAACCATTCTCCCCTCTCAACGGCCTCTACTATTAACTCTTCACGTGCTGTTCCCAACTCTTCTGCTCCCAGCGCTGGATCTTCTCGATCGGGGACTCGTTATCAGGCTATTGCGAAATGAGGAGCTTCAAGATGGGATTTCATCAGATAAGATAAAGAACGACATGTTTCTTGTTCGCTCTCTCGCTACAACACTTTCGCGCCGGACGCGAGACTTCAGTTCATCATTGAAGCGCTACGTTATACATCTTGATGCGTGGAATTGCACATGTCCGAGCTTTACGTTGGATGCTTTCCCGGCCCATGCTCATTCTCATGCTGTCTCAACAACAACCCAAGTGCAGCAATTACCAACTGAAGATGGGCAGTGGTCTTTTGGAGGCAAAGGTATAGATCCATGGGGTGATGCTCCTCCATGTTGCAAACACCTCCTTGCATGCTTACTTGTTGATAAATGGTCAGAAATGCTCGGTATGTATGTTGAGGATCGGGTTGTATCAAAAGGTGAAATGGCTGGTATCGTAGCCGACTTGTAAATATGGTTCATCATAGCAGTACCGAAAGACACGTCTCTCAAGACGTATCTGTCCAGCATGTTATCCGCGTTCCGTCCTCTAATAATCCGGTTTGATATGATCAATGTACAAAGGCGCTTTTATCTTGACCTTTGGTCAGGATATTGCCATGGTTCCCCTCCGCCAGACGCCAAAGAGCCTCAGTCCAAGTCTAGTTCATCTGCCAGGTCTTTTGTCTTTGTTCCTTATTTCTTAGTCTCCTTGTTCTCCTTGTCCTTTTCCGCGCCCTCCTTGGAGTCACCACTTGAACCATTGGCGCCCTCCTTCTTCTCATCCTTGCCATTGATCTCTTCCTTCTTGGCCTCCTTCTCCTCCTGCTGTTGTCTATTTTGGATCTTGTTCTCAATCAGATCGTGGAATGCTGTGATGGCACGGATCAGACTGCTCAGGTAAATAGCCATAAGCTGGTCATTGGTCTTGACGCTCATCGCATATGCCAACTCGCCACCACCAGACTTGCCATCTCCTTCGGGTGTCGAGAGATTAGGTAGCAGGTTGAAGACATCCTGCAAGTTTCCGAGGATTGCATGGTTGACTGGTAGTTGCTTGTCGAGAACCTTCTGGAGGTATGTGCCGATATCTCGAAGGCGCAGGTGCAGGCCCTGGAGTGATTGAAGCTGGTTTGTGACTCGTGTGGACAATGTGCCAGCGGCCACATCGCGGATATCTCTTAGCAGGTGCTCAACGCCGATCTCCTCTGCTTCCTCGGCCTCGATAACGGAAGGGGTGTGAACAAATGTTCGGGCAGTGGTTGTGCCGTCCTGGTGAGTGTCAGTAGCTGGTTGGTGACCTGAAATCCGGAAGGCTCGTCAACATACGTCCTTGATCTCGTCAACGGCGAAGTAAGCATCTGTAGGAACTCCCGACTCCTTGGGCTGAACATCGACAATAACGAGCAGAGGATTGGGTGTGTAGCGCTTGAAGAGTTCATTGATTTCCAAATCGGATGCACGTAGCTTGGGACCAGTGTGATACCATCCTATGAGCTTCTCTCGGGCGTTGACCTTCTTGAACATGTCGTTCATTGACTCGACGTAGTTGTGGTCAAGGAACCATACTGAAGGGTCCTTCTCATCTTCCTCGAACGGAACTGTGTAGCAATTGTAAGCGCCGCCCAACTTCCGGCCCCATGATACTAGGGTAACACACCAGCGAAACTGTTCGACACTCTCACGTCATTTCCATCATTTTGTCCCAGAAGAACGCCAACTACTCGTCGCTTTGTCTTGGTAGAAACAGTTCGGTTGTAGTGGTCGACGGCTGAGAGAAGGACGAGGGGCGCAACGGTGACGTTTCGAGTAACGAGGGAGAGTGTTTCTGCTGTTGTAGTAGGCATCGTTGCTTCGTCAATGTATCTCTATTACGACGTATGCTGAACTGTGTAGAGGTTCAATTCAATGCGCGATCGTAGTCGTGCAGGCGCGGCGAAGTTGGAGGTAGAGTCGTGATGTGGATGCAGTGATTATTGTGGCCGCACGTACGTAGTCTTGAGGCTGCCTTCTTGGGGGAGCTTAGGTAGCTCCCAATTGGGCCAGGCACCTTGGAGCCTTCGAGCTCAAGCCTTGCAGTGCCACATCACGTGGAAGCAGCCACAGCCGAATATTTAGCCACATGCTATGAACGAAGCGGTATCGCAACCAAGAGAATTGAAAGCACAGGCCTTTGAACAAAGAAAAGCGAGGATTTTAAATTTTGGACTAGTGAATAAATAGAGAGAGTAGCGTTGTTTTTCGTTAATTGTACTATTGACTTCATAGGTAGATGAATGGTTGAATCGGCCTATGTTGCATTATCAAATCTAGAGCTCCAGTTTATTAGATACCTAGATACTAGCAGTGACCTACCTAACGTAGGTCATCATCCTAGGGCATTACATATACAAGCAGACTTACCACAAACAAGCGTCTTTTATTAGAGAGTCATTTCAAGTAGCAGGTCAACGCTTGTTTGCTGGATCTGGCATGGCGTGATCAGATCTTCCACTTATGGTAAGCGACTCGATTCTGGTGAGATTGCCGCCCACTTGGGCCTCGGTGCGAACCGGAGTACGGTAGTTAAGGATGAAAGTACATATTGAGGGAAGAAATCATTGAAGAAGCAGGGTCCAATACGAAATGGTATATGATGATGCCATCACTATAAACCCTAGACTTGGCTTCGGGACATCTCTAGGAGAGCGGAAAAATGGAGGCTAACATGCTAATGCCGGCTATTAACACACCTACACGTGGGCGCAAGCGTTGATTTACGAGGGTGCCATTACTACTCGAATAGGATATAACAAAACGAAGGCACTCGTGCAGCGATACTAACTACCGATACCTAGTCGTTCCTTGCACGAGTGTGGCTAGCCGTGAAAGGGCAGACGAGGAGGTCGGCTGTACGCAGACCGAGGTGTGGCCGTTTTTCTGCAACAGATGAAATATGAAGAGAGTTAATTACATAGTATTCTTGAATTGTTGAACTGGCGGGGATATGCCGGATCAAAGGGGCCCGTGGCATCCCAACTCTCTGAACCTCGGTCCTGGCGACCGAACAAACTCCGTTGCATCATGGCAGTTGTAAGCTGACCTTCCGCCATTGGCTTCGGCCAAGAACGGTTATAGCATCTCGGAGTATAGTGAGATGAGGAAAAACGGGCATGTTCCGGATACGGTTGTTGTTGAGGCAAGTTGCGAACTACCCTAAGGTCCTATAGGCATCTGTACATCGGTGATGTATAGAGATGATGGACTGAGCATCATGGATGACAGCAGTGCTTATGGCTCGAGCTGGAAAGCCACATGCTCTCGCTGTATTTAAATTTATACATGGATGTCAGATAATGTTATTGCTGGATCTTGTCGTGTTACGAACAGGTGGTGGTCTCTATAACGCCGCAGCTGTACCGAGTACCTTGTCCTGAGCCTGTGATTGAAAGCTTGCTTTTGGTGTGTTTATATGCACGTTTTCAGCCCTGGCGACGTTACCTACAAAATAACGGTCCACCAAAGAAAGACAAGCGATACTGATCATCCAGAATTCACAAAACTGCCTCCCTTTATCTATCAAATTATATAACTATCCGTAGATATCAAAAGCCACGATTGCTTCCATCTCAAAGGCCAAGGCGTATCCCCAGCAGGTTAATTACAGGGGTGTACCCCCGTCATCAGTCGGTCCAGCAGAAACGGCCCCAGTTGACCAATCACAGCTCGCTAAAGCTTCTCCCCCAAACCTCCCGTCCTCCGGCTACGCACTCAAGATTTCCCTGTCTTGACTTTGTTCCTCTCTTTTCTCTCCCTCTTCTTCCACTTCGATCCCCTCAGCCTCGCACCAAAGAACAAAGTCTCTCGTCAATTCCATCTTTGCTTCTCTGGATCTCTCAAGATCTCTTTCAATTGCCCACCAGAACAAGTTCCAGTTCCAATTTCATCTTCCACAACCGCAGCGATGGGTTTCATTGAGGATGAGCTCAAGCAGCTCAAAGATGTTCTTAGCACCATTGACACTCGCATCAAGAAGCTCGAGGCGCGAGCCACTGGCGGTCCCGTCTCCACTGAAGAGATCCGAATGATCCTCATCGGTCCTCCTGGTGCTGGTGAGTGTTTTTGCGCCGCAAATGCTCGCTTAGTCTTTTACTAACTGTGCTTCCCAGGAAAGGGAACTCAGGCCCCCAAGATCAAGGAGCGCTTCTCTTGCTGTCACTTGGTACGTTAATTCGCGTCGCAAAAACACAGCCTTTCAAAGTCTCGACTCTCTAACATGTATTCTCTCGTTGCGCAGGCTACCGGTGACATGCTGCGATCCCAGGTCGCTAAGAAGACCCCTCTCGGTGTTGAGGCCAAGAAGATCATGGATGCGGGCGGTCTGGTCAGCGACGATATCATGATTGGCATGATCAAGGAGGAGCTCAACAGCAACAAGGAGTGCCAGGGCGGGTGAGTTGCATCATTCCACGGTTTTCGGGTTCCAGATGTTTTGAGCCCGCAAATCTCGATCTACACCGACGTGATCGACGAAACAGGATACTAATAATTCGCGTTTCAGCTTCATCCTCGATGGTTTCCCTCGAACTGTCCCCCAGGCCGAGAGCCTCGATGCCATGCTCACGGAGCGAAACCAGAAGCTCCAGCACGCCGTCGAGCTCCAGATCGACGACTCTCTTCTCGTTGCCCGTATCACTGGCCGATTAGTCCACCCCGCTTCCGGACGCTCATACCACACCACCTTCAACCCTCCCAAGGAGTACATGAAGGACGACATTACTGGCGAGCCTCTTATCCAGCGAAGTGACGACAACGCCGAGGCTCTGAAGAAGCGTCTTGTTACCTACCACAAGCAGACCGCCCCTGTTGTGGGTTACTACAAGAAGACTGGTATCTGGAGCGGACTCGACGCCAGCCAAGAACCTGGACAAGTGTGGAAGAACATGCTTAAGGTCCTCAACGAGAAGCGAGCTTAAACCCTGCCCAGAGCGGTTGGCTTTCCCCAGCTGCCACTTGGTGCGACTGAGGCAACAAGACGAATGCTGAGTGAAAATAAAAGCCAGCTCGTCTTGGATATATGAACGGTATGAACTGTAAACTGGGAAGAGGCGAAAGAGAGAGTGGAGAGTCCAATCTTCCAGGCAAAAGAGGCGTTATAAGGTAGAGTGTTTGTCTGCGGTGCGGTCTTGTGTGGCCATGTGTGGAAAAAGCTACCTACTTTGGACGACGATTAGCCATGTATCAAAATGTCTTTTTTACAAGAGTTTCCAACCAACAGAAAGTTGGCTTCCGAAGCGTTATGTATCTGGCCTACCTGTTTCTCGTGAAGATGGAATGCTCACTTTATGGGGTTAGTCTCAGATAGACTAGAGCCCTCAACCCAAATCATAGCTCTCGAATCGACTTACACAACCCCAGTTTCAATAATGATCAAACTATGACTCTGCAATATTATGCCTGAGTCTCTATTGAAACGCATTTGGAGCCCTTCGTAGGACTCCTCGGTATAACATCTATACTAATGATATCATTGAATGCATTCTGTTGGAATGCAGAAATTCTCCTAGCCACCAGTCTACCAAGCAAGTACGCCCGTTTTTAAGAAACACACCAAGCTCCCTCGCAATGCTTCAAAAATAGAAAGAGGAAAATACGACGCCCTGAATTTCCAAGGCTGTGTCGGCAATTATGAGAATGTCGGGATCAAGAGAGGATAAGGGGCAATCTTGAGAGCCAGGTAAGATAAGCCAGTATGGGTGGGAGTGAATACGCCGAGGGAGAGACTGGCGGTTGGTAAGGTAGGTAGTAGGAACTATGTCACACAACTTGAGAGCGTAATTCGTTGAGTCTTATCATAAAATAGCGAGGGATTTCTCAGCCCGCAGTACCTATCGCTTCGGGGTCGCTGACAGGGGAAGGTCAGTAGAGGTAGAGCGAGTCGCGGAAGCGCAACTGACCATTGACCATCTGCCTCTGCTTGTTAAGCCAGCTCCGCGGAGCTTCGTGCCGCCTTTGCAAAACGACATGGTTGCTCTGAAGCCGGCTCGTAAGATCATACCATGCTGATGAGATGAGAGCGTTTTCTCTTTCAAGGTTCCGGATAATTTGATCGCTCGCGGCCTTGAGTCACAGATAATTAGCACCAGGTTTCAGTCGCAGTAAGAAAAAAACATGATAAAAATACATGATGTTACTATATACACAGGAAGAAATAAAACATACCTTTTGTGCAGCCACAGCCTCGCCATCGTGTGCAGCCTTGAGTTTACGTTGTAGGTCGATTCTGTCCGTCTCCGATCGTTCAAGTTGCTAGAACATATCTGTCAGCCAACTAAATCTACCGGATGTCGGATGCATATCAATAGGTCCCTCTGGCTCCCCTACTTGCCCTCGCTGGAGGGGACGCAGGGGTAGTAGTGCAGAAGCAGGTCTCGGGATCTCAGTTCCAATGGGATCTAGCGATAAACTCGGTCGACCACCTGCAAATGTGGGATTCAAAGGCCAAGCGGCATCGTCTTCTAACGACATCTGGCTATCTTTGTCTGAGACCACTAGGTCTTCCCCATCACCATTAACAATTGCATCAAAAAATGGACTCACCTCGCGGATTTCTCTGAGGCGGGCACGCAGCTTCTCAATCAGCTCACCCTTCTTGCTGGGGTCAGGTGGTGCATCGCCTGTGCCATTGATGTCTTGCAGCTCCCGGCCCTCTTCCACCTCCTTACGCAGCTTATCCTTGGTAAGGAGAGCATCGACGAGCTGGGTTTGCTGCGCATCTCTCTCGGCAATAGTGTAGCTGAGCTGCTCTCTTGTGTAGTCGAGCTCAGACTTGAGGGACGAGATGATGGTAACATCAGCGCTCTTGAGCTCCTTAAGAGCATCTGCCCCTTCTTTGTCGAGAGCCGAGAGCTGAGCCTTAGCAGCAAGAAGTTCGCGGCCTTGATCTGCCACCTGAACGGAGAGGTCCTTCTCCCTCTTCTTCGACTGTTCGAGTTCGAATTCGCACTGCAATAATGACTGTTTAATGTTGAGAAAGGCCTTGGTCCTGTAGTAATCCGAAGTAAGTATCTGATTCCCATCAGGAGTACCGGCTTCATCAATTGCTTTGACTAACCCTTCGCCGGTCATGTTGTTGATCAGAGCCTCCATTTGATCATGCAAAACAGCATGCTTTTCGAAAATGTCGTTATAGTTCTTTTGAAGGTGAGCACGTTGTCGCTTCTCTTCGTCCAGCTCTCGGCGTAGTGGCGCGGTATCCCCAGAGCCGACTGTGCTACGCAGCAAATCGTTCTCGGCCTTTAGGCGAGATAGTTCTAGGGGCAGGTTAACTTGGCTAGGTTGGCCGTCCTCGGTAGCTGCATCGTTAAGTTCATCCTCGAGATTTCCTGTCAGACCTAACGCGCCGGGTTCTGCGCTTTGTGCGGCTCCTCCACTCTCTAGTTGCTCCTGGAGATCCTTGATGAAGTTCTCATCGTGGCTTTGACGTGCCCTCAAGCGAATCACCTCGTCCTCCAGTGCTGCGATGTCCTTCATCAGCTGGTTCTTTTGGCTGCGTTCGTCCCAAAGATGCTGCTCGGATTGAGTAATCATCTTGGTCAACTCATCCTCTGCTTTCCTCGTCCGATTCCCCCTATCTTGATCTTCTAGTAGGATTTTAATTTGATCTTGTAACTCCGTTTTCTCATATTGTAGGTTTTGCACCTCCTTGACGAGATGTTGCTGGGACTCGAGTTTCTGCTTATACCGCTCTGCAGTATTGGCCTTCTTCTCGAGATCCTCAGCTTTGTGTTTCCATTCCGTTGCTTGGTCGCGAAGCTCTTCTGCCTCTTTGCATTTTTCTGTCAATTTGAGGACTTCAGCTTCGAGTTGCGACTTGATGCGCTCGTCTCTTCGTATTGTTTCCTCATGTCTAGCAATGAGTTCCATCTGGTCATGCACCTGAATCTCTAGGTTTTTGATCATCTCGGCATTGTTAGCACCATCTATAGTGGCCTTCCGCAAGACCTCCAGCTCTCGGTCGTTCTTCTCTTTATCAAACCGGAGCTCTTCGTGACTTGTTTGTAAATGATCAAGCCTGGTGATATAATCTGACAGTTGTCTCTTTGTTAAGTCAAGTTGCGACCGCAAGGCTGCATTCTGCTCTTCAACGAGTAGATCAATGTCTCGCGCCTCCATAACAGCGTCGATGGCTTCATCCACATCGTCGTCGCCTTGTGAGCTGTTAATATCCTGTTGTATTGTCTGGATTATTTGCATAATCTCTGCCTGAGTGTGTTTGTCGAGACCTGTTATCCGAGGAATATAATGCTGGGCTTCGGGACCTAGTGCGGCCACTCCCAACATGACAGCCAAGAGCTGGAAAGTTAGCCGTATGCAAAACGAGTGTAGAGAAGAGAGATTTACCTGACTGATGCCTTGAGCATCGGGATTCTCAGCGATTGCATGATAGTCGAACTTTTTTGCCTGACAAGCAAGCTCGGGAACTGCTCGTCGAATGTAGCGGAAGAGACCCTTGTAGATGCTCTGAATGTTGCGCTTGTTTGTCAAATAGCGGGATGTGTTGGAATTTGTCTCGAGGGCGGACGTGTCAAAGCTAGGATCCAGTTGATGTAGAATTAGACCAAGGGTGACACCGTCGATGAGGTCCTCGACTGATTCTACCATGCGTTTCGGCTCGAAGACTCGTTTGATCTGAGGGGCATCTTCGGTCAGACTGGAGCTAGAAGACGGTGAGGGCTCTTCCTCGAAGACACTTACGGCCTTGATGAGCGCAGCCTGCGCGTTGGCACTATAGCCTGGCATCCTGTGCTAAATATTGTGCGGTCGGAGTCAAATATTGGTCGAGTAAAGTATTCGATCAGGTCGTCGCTGTCGGGAGTGATAATGATGGTGGAATTATAGGGAGTTGCGTCGCGTGTCTGGTAGCAGGGGTAATGGTTTTCGAGGCATTCGACGGCATGTCGAAATGGGATTCGAAGGTTTTAAAAGGAGCTGTTATTAAGAGAACAAAATCGGTCGTTCCATTGTTCAGTGATTGTGGAGTGAGTGTTCAGTGCGGACTCAAGGTTAGAGGGAGCATTGTTCTTCAACGTTTCGGCGACGTTGGGCCCTTGTTGGCTTGAGCTATGCGGTCGGGTGGGCTTATCGATTTGACAGGGGTAACAGTGTAGGGGCCCACGGGAAGTTCGAATAGCGGACTTTTAGGCTGTCAAATGGGCCAGCCAAAACTCGAGGATTTATAGAAGCAATTTCATGGCTCAGCAACTAACGAAAGTACTGTAGGCACCTTAATTTGTCTAGTGTAGGGGTGTAATGGCCATGAGTCGCGTATAGTGTCCGTAGTATCTCAGACATCTACGAAGTACGGATGTAAAGTTACGGTGATCGAATATTGGTAATGGATATTATCGAATTCAATGTTGCTGGATGCCAATTGTGGCGTAGTGGCATACCTAATGACAGCCTCTGAGGCATTCATTGATGCAGGAGGTGTACGGATACGTCAAAATATACAGAAAGCGTGGCTGTGCGGCCTGAGACGAAGAATGAACATTAGTGGACATACACAACAACAACAACAAGAAGATCTAAACATATAGAGAAAATCTACAATGACGCAACTCCATACTCGTTAGTTAGTGGGGGTGCCTGGTGTGTACTCTGTAGGTGCGGGTTGTTCATGGCGGCGAGACACATGGTTTATTAGCCTTAGTTAGTAGATACATTACTAACCTATGCTTCTGCCAATCTGGACCCCCGAACTTAAAAAGGATGATAGAATGAACACAGCAGCAGACCAATAGAACAAGGGTACATGAAGGCGCTATTCTATAGCCAAAATACAGACTCCGGAGAATCATAGGCCAAAAAGGCTCGGCTCTGTCACTCCCATATTATCAATTTTGGTGGAGCTGGGTGTACTTCGTTCGCATTAATAGCTGATGAACATCTGTTTAAGTTGATGTCTATCATATGACTAATATCACAAGCATCCGCAATAACAAAAGTTCTGTTCCACCTGGGAGAGGTTTTGTAACAATAATGAGCTCATTGAATCTCGTAACGAGTGTTGTCTTCCAAGCAATATCGAGGCTCCTATCCTATAACGCCCAAACAAAGGATACTGCTATCCTAATACTGCCGTGAAACCCCGGCCAGTTCATTTCAAAGGCATGCTGTTGTCCCATCGTCTTTGTATCGTCATTTTCGTATTACCTCTAGCACCTTTAGTCCGTTGTAACAACCTCGTCCTTCTCAACCCGAATCTGATGGTTCTCGTGGTTGACCTGAACGATCTCGAGCGCCTTCTCGGGTGCGATGACGGAGAAGCCCCTAGTCAACTGGTTAGTATCGAGCTGCCATAGTGCCAAAAGGCGGAGGATGCGCACTTGATGATGGAGTAAACATGAGTGATCTTTCCACCGGCCTTAATGAGGGCGTTTTTGCACTCGTCGACGATGCTGTCAGGGGTAGACTCGTCCTCAAACCAGACAATAGCTGACTTCTTTTGATCAACAGCCAAGGCGCCTGGGACAACCGCGAGAGCGGCGGCGACAAAGGGGAGAAATCTCATGTTGATAGTAGTATCGACGATCAAGTGGATGATGAAAATTTGTTGATGGTGGATACGGCGGTTGCTGCGATAAAGGCTCAGTCGATGTTGAATGCGTTGGATGATGCTCAAATGTTCGTGGCGTCAATGCAGAGGGTGATGGGGTATGGGCTGAGACTTTATATGGCCTGGGCGAGTTGGGATAGCTAATGGGCAGGCCTAGGGCCTCTTCTTGGGGGCGGAAGATCCGAAGGGGCCTGACGCCCACTGACCATGCGCCAGGGATGCTCTGGGGTTTGCATCACTCCACTGAAGCGAGTTTAAAGCAGTGTGCCACATGACGGGCTGACCAATAACCCAATCGGGCAGGTCGTCCAACCCACTCTTCCAATCGCGTTGTCGAGAATGAGGTACGTGCCTGAACTACCTAGGCAAGACAATTGTTCAACCACAGAAACGGCCGATAGACGGGCAGCGACGTAAATGGCAAGACAAGAGATCATGAGTTCGGGATTAAATATTGTTCCTTCTTCATATACCGAGAATCTCAACTCTTTCGGTCCTAAATGTGTCGAGAGACAGCCAAGCGATGACGTTTCCTCAGCCTGTCGTGAGCCTGCAACCACAATGCAAGACATACAGTGATACGGTTCAAGTCACGCTCTAATAAGTAAGATAGTCTTTGCGGATGTCAAATCAAGAAAGCAGCGATGACGGATTTTGTATCTGGATAGCTCTCTTGTCGTCATCGAATTGATTGGTAGCTTGTCTTCCCTCCCAGTCTCCACAACCCATCTTGGTGTAAGTCGAAGCCACGAAGATCTTCTCGCGAATAGGATTCAGGAACATGCCAACGACGACGTAAATAGTTAAAATATTCTTGATATGACGATATTCTAGAAAAAACATGTTTGAAAAATATCCAAAGAGTCTGTTTCAAAATTGTGAAACGCCATAAATGCCGAGTAAATATCGCCTAACTCCTGGCAACGCCGAGCTGGAAATGCCGAAATCACCTGTATGACACGATCACGTCCTCGAGGCGCCGGGAACACTGTCGTTCTCACTCCAAACTTCCTTGCTTTCCTGTTCAACAGCTCTCATAGCCACTGCGACATCTTCAAGCCGGGTTACCACGTCGATCACTCCTTGATTGACTCTCTGGAAATATCGATCATTGGCTTCTCGTCGTTTCCTTGCGAGGAGGATATCCACTTCCGTCTCTTCCTCGAGCTTGTGGCCCAGTCTCTCAACTCCTGTGCCGCTACTGTTGGGTCGTGAGATACTGCTGCTTCCAACGGCACTCTTCTCTGTGCCATCAGGACCAGACTTGGAGGTATCGCCGAGCGCACCCTTCATGTTTCGAACTTCAGATCCAGCTACAGACCCCACAGTTTCGAGCTGGGCTGTGTCTATAACATCATCTGCTTCACTTCTGGCCCAGGCTTGAGCAAGGGCAATTTGAGCGGCTCTCAAGTCAGCCAGCTTGCGGTCATGATCTGGGCCAAACACGTGAGTGCCACCAGAAGCTGAGAGCTCGACTTCTTCCAATGTCGCTTGCATTTCGGACCATAAGAGGTCAGTACGGTCACCTGTCGCGCGTGTGCTCTCTGCTGGAAATAGTCCAGCTCGATGATGAGAGGCCACAGCCCCGGATCGTCCAGATCTAACAGATGGAGCACGTTCGGCGTTAGGCCGTAAGTTTGACTGCCCTATGAAAGGGACAGTTGGCGGCGGTGCATTTGATAAGGAGACATTTGATGCTGATGGAGATGGATGAAGGAATAAAGAGGGAGGAGGATCTCGTTGTCGGCTCAGCGGTCGCGTTAGATGAGACATAATGACCTAAGAAACCTCTCGATTGGCTGGTAGTAATATGTACAATAAGAACAATACAGTTTGCTTCATTCCAGACCGATATCAATTGAGCATTTGACGCTCTTGACGCTAATACTGAGAGGGTTGAAGAAGACAGTGTAAAGAGCGTTGATGAGTAGGTTATCACTGTGCGACCCGCAACTCGAACTTCCACTGATGAACGATCAATCCACAACTCATCGCAGGGTTTCTGTGGGGCTGCTCTTAGCACCACGTGATCTCTCGCCCGCCTCTAGGTTCACACAGGTCGCACCTTCTTCCTAGGGCCACCAAACCCTACCTGGAATTTTCGTTGGTCGTTCCTTCCCAAGTTTTCGTCGCCTCCGCAAATTACCATCACCATCCCGTCGTCGATACACAGACAGATCCGGTAGGTACTAGCCATTCAACCCAACACAAAGACATCCCCTCAGCTCTGCACGCTCGCGCTCGAGTTTTTCGAATCGATAATCGACTAACGACTTTCTCTGAAGCAAAAATGGCTGGAGGCAAACCCCGTGGTCTTAACGCCGCCCGCAAGCTGCGAACGAACCGAAAGGACCAGAAATGGGCCGATCTCGCCTATAAGAAGCGTGCCCTCGGTACCGCCTATAAGTCCTCTCCCTTCGGTGGTTCCTCACACGCCAAGGGCATCGTCCTCGAGAAGGTCGGTGTCGAGGCCAAGCAGCCCAACTCCGCTATCCGAAAGTGTGTCCGTGTTCAGCTCATCAAGAACGGAAAGAAGGTCACTGCCTTCGGTACGGCGAACCCCAGACACTACGAGACATGAAGGACCGGTCAAACTAACATAGATTTTTAGTCCCCAATGACGGTTGCTTGAACTTCGTGGACGAGAACGACGAGGTCCTCCTGGCTGGTTTCGGTCGCAAGGGCAAGGCCAAGGGTGATATTCCCGGTGTTCGATTCAAGGTCGTCAAGGTCTCTGGTGTCGGTCTGCTCGCTTTGTGGAAGGAGAAGAAGGAGAAGCCCCGTTCTTAAGCGAAGGGCTCGCAGGTGGAAACAAAGTCATATTTCGACACGTGGAGTCTATTCGGATTGCTTGCATCGGCATTACTGGTTAGGGATCTGATCATGGGAGACGAGGTCTGAAAATGGGAAAATAGATCACAAAGTCTTCGACGAACAAAACAACGATGTGCACGCCGCGTGAGGTGGAATCTTGAGGGTCTGAACCTATATCTCCGTATATGATGACATTATTGTACAATTGCTTTACATGCTTCAATACTGTCTGGCCTTCAACTCTCCGACTTGGCCTCGTCCTCAGGTCCCTGGACATATCTAATAGTGTAGTCCGCAGCCATGCCGAGGCTGATCACGCCACCAGTGATCCAACACCCGTTGATGAACCACCACCAACAATCCTTGACATCCTTCAGATTGACTCGCTTAATCATGATACCAAGCGTGACCATAGCTCCTCCACAGCTCCCAGCAAAGAACGCCGGGCCAGCACCAGCTGCAAATCCGGCAGCAGCCAAAAGAGAGATCTGTACAGCGGCCAAGCCAGTCAGCACTTGCTTAGTCTCAGCATCATGCTTCAGTGCAATGCTCTTGATTCCCGCCTTGACGTCGTCCTTGATGTCCATATGAGCATAGATCATGTCATATAATATTGTCCATGCGATATTTGAAGCATATAGACAGGCTGCAGCTGTCAAGGCTGGGGTATGTGACAGCAAGTCGATTCCAAGAGCCGGGAAACCCATAATAGCGCCCCACGAGAAGGTGAGGCCGAGAACTGCTTGGGGGTAATAAGTAACTCTCTTGGCCAAAGGATAGCTGGCTACCAGGAGCAAGCTGGGGACGCCGTAAAAGAGGCAAGGGAGGGGAAATTGGAGTAATATCCCAAGGCCGGCAAACAGTTGAATCCCAGTGTAGACAAGTCCCTTGAACGGTGTGATCGCACCACGAGCAATCGGCCTGAGTCGAGTTCTTGAGACATGGGGATCGAGGTTGCGGTCCCAAAGATCATTGATAGTACATCCAGCACCTCTCATGATGAGAGCTCCAGAGAAGAAAAGGAGTGATGTTCCAACGACAGAGCCTGGAGTCGCCATTGGCATAGCCATTGGGGCAGCCATAAGAGTAGAAAAGAGACACGGGAAGAACAAATAATAGGTTCCAGCAGGCTTGTCAAGTCGAATCAGCTCAGCATAAGGAACCCATGAGGCTGGAAGTTTCGACAACAGTCCCGTCTCAGGTGGTTTATAAGGTGGCGGTGCCGTCGAAGCTGATGGTGAGTCCAAATCCTGGGTGGCCAGGGGGATAGATCGAGGTTTGGCCTCGTGAAACCCAACTGCTCGTTGATTATTATGCCATGGTTGTCTCAAGCCTTTGCAAGCACGAATGGGGGAAGGTCGTGTCTGTAGTTGTCTTGGTACTTTCAGAGCCCGATCTGAGATTCCTCGGCATTGAGCCCAGGCCGAAGCCCGGGTGAGCGCACTTAATCTCATGAGATATACAGTCTACAGTCCTACTAGGATCATGAGAATTTGAACTATGATTTTATAAAGATTTCATATTCAACTTACTACGAAGCGCTGTAAAAGAGGTTTGGTAACGTCAGACCTCAATGGCAGCTCACCAGAGTTCACAAATCGAAAACTCTCGGTCCAAAAATATGAATCTGATAAACTTTAGAATCCTTGTCACCAAAGCTCACGTAGCAGTGGAGTGAATTGGCCGAGCTTGTTAGCGCAAGATCGGCAATTGGTGCGTCACGTGCATATCGACCCGCTCGCTCTCTGTCTCTACGTACCTACCTACCTAGGCACCTTTGATTGGTTGCGCATTGTACAATCCAACGCCTAAGCTTCCGACGCGCCTACATCCATTCACCTAGGATTTGTAACCTCACCCAAAAACCTATCCTCGTTTACGGTATCTTTGTCGCTATTTTCGCACTGAATGGGGGCAATTTGCGAAACGAACGGCTTTTCGGCCTGATTTCGCACCGACGACTTCTCGAGACTTCCCGTTCTTTGCGACCAACAATCTCCCTATCTCGAGCGAACCCCACTACAGCTTCGCGCGTATTCTCGAAGCTCGACAAGATGCCGACTTCGCTACACCCGCAGGCCAAATTCGATCCCATCCCGCCTGATCTAGACTTGTATAGCTTGGTCGACAAGACCCCGAATTTCAAGTGGGTTCAGCGTGTATCGAGAACCCAAATACGCAATCTTGGACAGCAGGAGTTGGAGAAGCTGGTGTTGATTCACGTCATCGCTGGCGGCAAACCCCTGGTCATTGATGGATGGGATGGTGTTCTACCAACTGGAATTTTCGATGTCCGCTGGCTGGAGGAGACGTATGATAAGCGACGTAGGTCAACTCTTCTCAGATGACATTCGAAAGCATACTAACCCTAGGTTAATCAGAGGAGAATGTGAGAGACATCAATGCGGGTTCGGATATTCCTATGACGATGGGACATTACCTACGATCGATGCGACAACTGGCGAATCAATGGACACCTACAAATTTCAGAGACGAGCGCCGTCAGCGCCTTTACTTGAAAGATATAGACTGTCCTCCCGAATGGCGTGATGCGCTACAAAAGGTCATCCATCCGAACCTATTCTACCTCAATGAGAATGCCAGCGAAGCCGGTGGCTCGCAACAAAAGGAAGACGCCTTCCGCGATGAGGCTGCTGCAGCACCAGCTGGTGATTTGATGTCCAGCTTACCAGAAGAAATGCGGGCCCAAAATCTTATGTGCTACATTGGACACGAAGGCACATATACCCCAGCTCATCGTGAGATGTGTGCATCGTTAGGTCAG
Organism: Fusarium fujikuroi IMI 58289; assembly: GCF_900079805.1. Lineage (NCBI taxonomy): Eukaryota > Fungi > Ascomycota > Sordariomycetes > Hypocreales > Nectriaceae > Fusarium > Fusarium fujikuroi. The sequence continues at coordinate 2,064,847 of NC_036628.1, read as the reverse complement.
AATATCATGGTAGAAGCATCAGAGGACGAGAAGGGCGAGAAACCAGGAAGCTCCATCTGGTTCATGACGGAAAGCAAGGATCGCGAGGTCGTTCGAGAATACTTTCTCTCCATGTTGGGACACGATATTGAGATTGAGAAGCACTTTGCTCAAATCAATGCGTGGAAGAAAGCACCCTTCGACGTCTATGTCATCGAACAGCGAGTCGGCGACTTTATCCTCATTCCACCCCTGGCAGCACATCAAGTCTGGAATCGTGGCACTCGAACAATAAAAGTAGCATGGAATCGGACGACTGCCGAGACCCTAGAGTTGGCATTGCACGAAGCCCTGCCAAAGGCTCGTCTCGTCTGTCGCGACGAACAATACAAGAACAAAGCCATCATTTTCTTCACTTTACAGAAGTACTATCGCCAACTTCAGAAACTGGAGGAGGATGCAGAGATGACATCGATGAGTTTCATAGGACTTGGTCAAGACATTCTCAGGAGCTCACCTCGTGCTAGACAGCTTGCCGGTGACTTCAAAAAGCTATTTAGTCTGTTTACTGAGATTCTCATTGACGAAATGTTCGCTCACAAGGAGAAGGACGTCGAGTTTATCGAGTTTGACTCGTGCATCACATGCTCATATTGCCGTTCAAATATCTTCAACCGGTTTTTAACATGCAAACATTGTACTCGGACGCTGATGAACGGCGATGAGGATACTTATGACGTTTGCATGGAATGCTACGCCATGGGACGCTCTTGTGCCTGCCTTTCGGGCCTTCAATGGTGTGAGCAATGGTCTTGGGCTGACTTGGTCAATAACTATGAGGATTGGCGTTCAATGATTATCAAGAACGACGGATTTGTTGACTTTGAAACCTCGCCTCAGCCCTTAGAGATCGCCAGACAGCGCTCAGGAAAGAAGTCGTTGGCACAAATTTGCCAAGAAGCCTTGAGAAGACGACCCTGGAAAGACATCACTCAGCCAGAACGCGAAATTACGCCAAGCGAGTCGGAGCCCGAGGTCGATGGCGAAGGAAAACCAAAGAAGAAGTACAAACGCAAGAAGAAGAAGGGAGAGCTTAGGCGATGCCACGTCTGTTGTCACAAGGACTATGCCTACCGAGTACACCAATGCACCAACCCTGGCTGCACTGAATCCTATTGTTATGGCGTTCTTTATCGAGCCTTTGATATGTTGCCACAGAAAGTGCTTGAGGATGAGCAATGGCAATGTCCGAAGTGCTTAGGTATATGCAATTGTGGCCACTGTCGCCGACAAGGCCATACAGACCCCTACACACCTAAGAACACCCTGCTGGGACATGATACCCGCCCGATTGCCGATGATCGAAGTGTGGAAGCACTTGTCGACTTCCGAGTACACAACCTTTCATGGTTGAAGGCTGCTGGAGAGGAAAGTCGCAGCAAGGACAGTAGAAGGATGAAGAGATTAAGAGAGCAGGCCGATAATGCCAAGGCACTAGATATTACCGAGCAGGATGAAGCAGATGACTCCATGCAAGACGCAGAGCATGATCCTCCTAGCGGTATGCACGCACCTGGCATGAACGGCTACGGAGATCAGAGTCATGTTCTTGGTCAAGGCGACCAGTCTTTGGCTGATAACACCATGGAAGGACCATATCCACCATACCACGAGGAGAATGCCGGGCCGGCCGATCAGTCCATGGCGATGGATATGTCACAGGCTGAAGACGCTGATACCTCCCTCTACCCTGATCCTTCACTGGTGGCACGACAGCGCATTGGTATGGGATACTATGAACCAGACGATACACCCGACAAGATTCTCTTTGACCCTTTCCAGGCTCCATCTGAGGAAGCCATGCGACCATCCGAGCCAGATATCCCGGAGTTCGTCAAGAAGTCTATCCGCGCAGCCAAGAGAAAGGCCAAACGAGAAAACGAGGATCCCGATTTTGTTGTTGGCAAGTCCCACCATAAGAAGCCTCGTCTCGCGGCAGAGCCAGAAGCAGATTTTCTGGATAGCATGGACCCTGCGCTGTTCAATGGGCCGCCAGCTACCCCTGAGGCTGTCATGGATCAGCCTGGCCAGGATACAAGGGACCCGAGCACTGCACAAGACACGGGAACAGACGGCGCCCAGGACACACCAGATCAGACCCCAGCTCCGCACCCGACTCCGGCTCCGGCTGCGGCTGCCGCTCCAGTCCCATCTAGAAAACGGGGTCAGCTGCTGTTTGATGCAAATGAGCCTGAACTTCGACACGCCAAACCCATAGCATCATACGTGGAGGCGGACGTTGACTCAGACGAGTTCGAAGAAGAGCGCACGCAAGCAAAAAAGCCTAAAACATCCGCTGTCGGCGCACAGGGAGAGAAGATGTCAGCTGTCGATATGGCTGCTAACGCAGTTCGCGCCTTATTCGGAACATCATCCCCCGCACCGCAACCCTCCATTGAAGAAGACCTTAAGTCTGTCCTTGAGACCAAGACTCCCTCTAAACGCCGTGGTCGCCCCCCTAAGATTGCATCTGCTACTTCCCAATGTACGCCAGCTAGTTCTTCCAAGAAGCCAACAGGCGGCCAGAGAGGTTGGCCCAAGGGTCGACCTCGAAAGTCACGCTTGTCTCAAGTTTTAGCCGCGGATGATACAACCGAATTCACTGACGAGTCCATCCAAGACCAAGGCAACGACAGTGATGTCGAACACGGCAGAATGGTTGATGAACTCGAAGCACAGCTAGCTGCCGAGCTCCGTACGGCTCCTTCGGAGGCTATAGCAGAACCTCCGCAACCCCGACGTCGAGGAAGGCCTAGAAAATCTGAGGTAACCACCCTTGCAGCGGAATCATCTGCTGTAGACCCTTTAGAAGCAGACGCCCGGTCAATATCAGGCAACCCTGATAATCGAGCCTCGCGAAGTGCTCGCCGTACTCAACGATCCGAGGGTATTGACAACGGATCTGCTCGAGATTCTGTATCCCCACCGCCGCCCAAATCGGGCAACGGAGGAACGCAGCTTGTGTCCATGGCTGAACGAATGGCACTTAAGGGGAAGAAGTTCAAGATAGGCAAACGCAAATCCACAACTACTTTAGCCAATGTGACTGCAGCACAGTCAGGGGCGTCCACACCTGCGCCAACCTTCAAGGCTCCTCTGGCGGTAATGGATGAGCCGACAGCAGAAGAGCCGAAGGGGGCTGCTCGTAGTCCTAGTCAGCACAGTGAACATCTCGGTAATAGATCACACTCTCAATCCTCGGCCCATAACGAAAGCTCGCGCAGCCCTTCGCCACCACCTCCAGTTCGGCGACCTCCACAGCCGACAGTTGTCAGAATTGGCGATTCAGATTCGGAAGCAGATATCAGTGATTCAATGTCGGTGTTAGGATCGGATTCCGGTAGTGACGGGGATATTCCGGCAAGACGTGGCGCTGGTCGTGGGGGGCGAGGAGGTGTGCGAGGCCGAGGCAGAGGTAGAGGTAGACCAAGGGGTAGTGGGAGGGGGCATCCAAGAGTCTAGAGAGCGTGTAAGAGGTTTTCATTTAACGGGCACATTGATACCAATGCTGGAGGACTTTGAAACATTTGCGTTCACAAATGTTCGGTGATAGGGGTTATCAACGAATTTAATGCTACTCCGTACATCATGGTCTAACGACGTGTGGTATACATATATTAGATAGTTAATGGGTTCATAATCATGTCTGTGGTGAGCCCAAGTCCTTTTCCAAATCACTCCACCGTCCGTTTCGTTTCGGGTCTAATTTCCTGAGAATCTGTAACCAAGATGTCACATCACTTCGACTCTCAGGCTCGAATGGCTGCCCCGTGAGTTGGTTAAATGCGATTGCGTACTCAACAAGAGCCTCGTAGATCCATTTTATGTCCTTGTAGTCTTGTAGTAGATCCTTGATTTCGGTTACTTCATCGTAAATGTATGACTTGCGCTCCTCCATCGTCAGATTTGGCGCTATTTGGCGGGTTGATGAAGGATTTGCGAGGTTCAATACTAGGAACTGGTGATAGTACCATAAAGACTGGTCTTCGGGTCCAACATTCAACGCTTCGCGAATAAGCTCAATTTCTAATCCAGATTAGCCATTGTGCAATATATTGCAGGACAAAACAAACCTTTGTCAAGTAAATCTTTGCGAGACGCGTTGTCTGCTTTGCGCTCATTCAGAAGCCTTGTAATGAGCTGACTTCGGTTATGCCATGCTGAGAAATTGGACAGATCCTCATGGATCTTTTTGGTGGTATACTCAAACTCGAGCTCTACCAGGCTCTGACCGTTGAGCACGGAGCTCTCAAGCTGCGCTACAACGTGGCGACGGTAGCCCCAGGCGTGGAAGTTTCGTCGGTCTTTAGTGAGCATCTTGCTGACAAGACCTAGTTCCTCTTCCCAAATGTGCCGAGCTATGGATACGTCAAGTCTTTCGATGGCGCGGTCAAGCGTCCATAGTCGATAATTCCATATCCAGTAGCACTTGGGAAATTCCATCAGCAGGGGAACAGTGAAGCCCAGTTCGGAGCGTATCACGTTGGTATCGGCATCGCTATCAGTCGTTGTACCAGTCTTCCCAGCTGTCGGGGGGGCGGGGCGTGGCGGGATCTCGGTCGAGGAGGAGGGCAATGAAGCGTCGGACGAGGCTGTGTGAGTGCCTATCGCTGAGGTATTCTGCGACTCCTTCGAGTGCGGCGATCCAGCCGAGGGTTTGGACAATAAGCCATAGATTAGACAGCGCCTGCGGGCGTTCCATATTGTGTAGTATTCAGGGTTGAGCCGTAGCAGCTTCGATGTAAGCTGGAATGTTTCGGCACCGTAGTTGTTGTCGGATATCTGCATATGCGTGAGAAACACGACCCTTGCATGTTCGGCTAGAACTAACCTGTTGGCGTATATCGTCCTCGAGACCACAGTACTTTTGGATCCTGACGAGATCCTGCTGGCGCTGTTCTTCTGTCCGTGACCGCGCAGCGCGGGCTATGCCGTGCTGCAAGCCTTGGGATCAGCATCAGTTACGGTGGACTAGTTTGTTGGGGGGGTCGAGACTAACACTGGACATCCTGAAGAGCCTCGGCTTGTTGATTTAGCCTTGATCGTTGTTCGCGATGGGTTTGTGGAGGCTTGTGAATGTTTTACTGCTGAGCTGGACGATATGACCCCGCGTAAGAGTGTAGGGTAGCGTGATGTGGAATGTTAATGTCTTTGTGCTGCGATATCCTTGACTTATTCAGAAACCTACCTCAGAGCTGCAACAGACATTAAATGACTTGCTTGGTACGATCTACCGGCGTCAATATTTATTTTCAATGATTCATCAGTCGGCTTGAGAGTAAAGTATATTTACTGGCCTCAAAAGTATGCTAGGAAGCTGACAAAACGAGCGTTACCGCAATTAGGGATACAGAGCGCATGATAAATCTTACAGTGAGAAATCACGGGGTCATAATCCAACAGAAGAGTACAAGAAATCTCTATCGAGGGCTGTTTATCGTTCCTTGCATCGTAATTGATCGATTGATATCGGAGCGAAGAGTCGTCCAAGGGAAACCCATAAATCGGTGATCCGGTACAAACGAGAATAATGTAGCTGCAGACCAAGCCAACGTGAGTCACGAATATTGAAGTTATATGTAGATCACGACGCACGGCGTCACCGTGTTGTGTTGGGCTTCATGCACCTCAAGGTCGACCCTGGCACGGAACATAGTGTAATGAAGAAAATGGATATAACTTACATCTATCATACCTCTACACCAAAGACACGAAAATGATGACTGCTATAGTTGAGTGCCTGCCTACCAATGTAGTTGCAAAGACCTACGTTGACCTCGAAAGAAATTACATATGACGAAAGGATAGATAATACCTTAGTTCAGACTGAGTAGAATACCTTAGTAAGGACTACACCACAACATGCACTTAAATGAATTCATACTAGGTACTTCACTTGATGTTGTGATACAATATCGTTGACTGACACTTTACACAACGTCCATGTGATGCGGAAACTTGTCCTGCCCGACTCAAGTTCGAGTTACAGAGACATCAAATCAGCGTGGTAGGCGTACATACCAAGGTAGGTAACTACCTTACTACCTAAGGTACGCACCATTGCACGATGTTTCAGTACCTACCTTAGTACCTTACCTTACCTTAAGATACAACCTATAACAGAACCACCTAGGTACTAACCTACTAAGGGAGACAATACCTTCCTTCCATAATGTGGGAGTCTGGAAATGATACCTCGAGTGTTCCTTCCCTTGGAGTTAGTCCTCTCCCGCTTCGCTCTTTATATATCAATCAACTTGCCTCCCAGTTCTCAACACAGTCAACAAAATCTAATCCTTTCATCTCCAACATTGATTCTTTATAAATACTGATACTCGGCTTCTCATCAATAAAGGCGAATTAGGTATGCTGTCGTTTCTCCACCGCCTGGCGGTTGTTGCCATTCTTCTCGCAACTCGGCCGTGCCATGCATCCCGTCCTGGTCACTCTCTCCGGTCACCAGAGTATGCCCCAGGAGGACATGTGAACGCTGTTTATTTCGTCAACTGGTTTGTGATCTCACTTTATCAAGCATAGCACTTTATTAACACTGTCAGGTGCATTCATGACAGAGGCTTTTACCCTCAGCATATGGATGTATCCCACATCTCTCACGTACTCTACGCATTCTTGGGTGTCAAACCCGACGGAACAGTGTAAGTGGAACGCAGTATGACCTAAACACCCAAATCAGGCTAATCAAATATGAGATACTCTAAAGACGAACATGCCGACTTTGTGGCACAATTTAACGGAGACAGTGAGTCTACCTTCTTTACCTTAACTTCACAGCTGACGACAGAATAGGCTACGATGAACATAAAAGAAATGCGTACGGATGTGTGAAGCAACTTTTCCTGTTGAAGAAATCCAATCGTCAGCTCAAGACTCTGCTCTCCATCGGCGGGTCGGGGGCCGGGTCTGCGAACTTCAGCTCGGCCGCAAGCACACCTGACAACCGTGCCAGATTCGCCTCGACTTCAGTCGACCTGATGTGGAATTGGGGTTTCGACGGTATCGATATCGACTGGGAGTTTCCGGATGATGAAATCGATGCTACTAATTTAGTCCTCCTCCTTCAGGCTATACGGAATGAGCTCGACATACATGCAGGAAAATACGCCTCTGGTCATCGTTTCCTACTGTCTACTGCCGCCCCAGCTGCTCCTGAGCATTACTTAAAGCTTCAACTGAACCATATGAGCGGAATTGTTGACCAAATCAACCTCATGGCTTATGACTACTCTGGAAGCTGGGATCACATCAGTGGCCATAACGCCAACCTGTTCCCTTACAAACGTCCTGTCACAAAGCTCAATATCGACTACACCCTCAATGAAAGCTTCGAAACAGCGATCAATACAGACTATGCTATCGGGGACTATCTTAGATCCGGGGTGCCCGCTGAAAAGATTGTCCTCGGCATCCCTGTCTTCGGTCGCTCCTTTGAAGAGAACTTGGGCCTTGGAAAGACCTTTAGTAGTGTTGGTAAGGGCTCCTGGGGGCAGCAAGGCGTCTGGGATTATAAGGCACTTCCCAAGGAAGGAGCTACAATCATATACGATCCAATAGCCCATGCTTCTTTCAGTTACGACGAGAGAAAACACGAATTTATCTCCTACGATACTCCCAGCGTGGTTCAGGAGAAGGCAGAATACGTGCTGGAGCATGGTCTCGGCGGAACCATGTTCTGGGAGGCTTCTGCGGACAAGAAGGGAGGTGATTCCCTTATCGGCACAAGCTATTGCGTCTTGGGAAGCCTGGAAACGACACAGAACTGGCTGGATTACACGAATTCGTACTTTGACAATATTGCGACAAAGATGGGTGAGGAATATATCTGAGCTGGCTCGATCTTACAAGATTCACCACGGAGTTTGGACGAGTCATGAGGTCCTAGGCTTGAAACACTGCTGATTATTGACTATTAAATAAATTTATAATATGCGTTACCAAGATCATATGGCTCTCTGTCATACCTGAAAGATGCTGGATCTTAATCTTCGAACAGGCACGTCGTGAGACCACGGAGCAGCAATATCGTGATTACCTCAAGCTTTAATCTCTTTGGTCATTCTAAGTAAGTGTCGCCGATTCTACGACTTCCAATTTGTGATCAACTAAGGTAGGGCAAGACATTAGGTGCTTCTAGCATGACTCCTTCCCCTCCACCCAAACTCCTCTCTACATCCTCACTTCACCTTTGCCTCTCTTCCCTACGGAATTCTTCTTCCAAGCATCAATAAAACTCACCATCTCAACAAGGTAGGTAATTTCGCCGAGGGAAAGTTCTGTCTATCGTGGCAGTATTGTTCAGATTATCGTACAATAGTTCATTCGTTTCTTCATGTCCCCGACTTTCAGGGGCCATACATCCGGAACTTGTCGAGAATTCGATATAGACAAGGATGTTTCGACAACCGCCTCGACGTCCTCGACTGCTTCCAAGAACTAGCGGGGCAGACTTGTCTTGTCAGTCGATAAACTCGCCGGATTCGGGCTATAGCTCCGCAGATGAAGTCTTTGGGCTCTGCCTGAATCTTCGCAAACGCTGTTTTCCTTCCTTCGATGGGCCAGGCCCGGATGAAATTCCAGTCAAATCGCTTGAGAACCAAGAGCAAAAACCGCCAGCATCGAGCAAAACAGGACTCGCAGCCGAGCCTCCCAAAACACCAGAAAGGCGTCATCCAAAAGGGAAGGCCGATGTGATTTCCCCCTTTTTATACTCGAAAAGCTCCAGACGTTTCCCTCTCCAAGACAAACGCATTGACCCAAACATACAGTATCTAGACAGATATGTCCCGAGACGTGATCCCATTTCCCAATCATCCGAGAGATACCGAACAACAAAGCAAAGCCAGGATTTGTCGAGAGATGAGCGTCTAAGGCGTGACAAGAGTGCCTCAGCAGATCCCTTCGTTCTAAAACGTCGTGTGATGGACCCCGATCCCCGTTTTCCTTTCCGAGTTGACGACAGTCATCTGGACAGAGGTTTGGCATCCAACCTGTTTTACTTCTTTTTCCTTGTTTTCATCTAACCAGCTCATCACTAGGTATAGCTCTTGGGCAACTACCACAGAACCGAGGAGGAGATCGTCAAGTTAGTATGGGAGCCATGTGGTCGGTGGGTGGTCTTGCGCCCAATGCAATCGCTACCGATGATGGACAGGGGCATCTCGTCAGACGTGGGACCAACGCTCGTGTGTTTCCCACCCTCTTCCAGGAAAGTCTTGTCAGCACGTCAGTCGAGAAGGAGAAGCACGAAGGTCGCATCGCTTCGGCTCTCGACATTGACCAAGTACGAAAGATCCTCGAGTTCGCACGGGCCCAGCAAATCCCTCGAAGCATTAAACAGCACGGCCTTCATGCGGACTTTAGTCACACAAGTTGGAACGGACATCAGTGGGCAAACAAAGAGCAGTGGTCAAGTAAGTTGAAAGTGCTAGTCTATTAAAATCATAGTTGACCATAAACAGTTCCTCTTCGGCCAGCAAAGAGGCGTCTTCTACCGGCTACTCCATTCAGGTTGGTAAGTCTAAGTGTTCAAAAAAGCTGAGCTGATGGCCTTCAGAGTACTGGATGCCCCAAATCTAAAGGATGACTTCTACTGTTCACCGCTGGCGTACTCATACACCGCGCAAACTCTTGTTGTCTGCCTGGGGAGCCTTCTTTATGCCTGGTCTGAGTTTCGGGGCGTGCAGCTGATCCATGGAACACATTCCGATACCTAGTTGACGTCGGTTGCTTTCTCATCAACTCCTGGAGGCAAAGCTGTGCTTGGGATCGGGCACTCCGACGGGAGTGTGCTTTTCCAATCTCTCTTTGACCCACTACCACGATTCGAGATTCGCCAGGCCTTTCCTATCTCCTGTGTGAGCTGGCGCCCAGTTTGTACTTTGCGACCTTCCAAAAACCCCATGAACCTAGGGGTCGAAGTTCTGACGGAAGACTTGGTAGTTGGGGATGAGATGGGCAATATCTACTACTACGTCGTAGAATGGCCGATAGGCTGGGAAGTCACGCGGGACACTTGGCCCGGTGCAGTATTGTTGGTGACCAAGATCAGCAATATTCACTGTCAGCAAGTATGCGGTCTTGCATGGTCATATGATGGTCGGCTATTCGCCTCAGGTGGAAACGACAATCTCTGCTGTCTTTTCGATGCTGATCAAGTCTCCGGGCGGCGAACTGAGCAAGCCCCTGGGGTAAATGGTGTTCGAGGGCGTATAGAGGCGGGCAGCGCGTATGGTGGCATTGAGACAAGAGTTACACGGTTGTTGAGCGTCGATGGGGACGACGATATGCCCGCGAGGGCGTTCAGGGCACAGCTACAGCCGCTTCCGAGTGGAACAGACACCGTTCGGTATCTTGGCCCTGCTATCGCGAAGCATCATTGGAACCACGATGCTGCTGTAAAAGCCATTGCTTTTTGTCCTTGGAGGCGAGAGTTGGTGGCAACAGGAGGTGGCTCTAACGACAAGTGCATCCACTTCTTCCATACGCCATCCGGAGCAGCTCTCGCAACTATATCAGTGTCGGCCCAGGTAACCTCGCTCATCTGGAACACAACACGCAGAGAGATTGCCGCCACATTCGGGTATGCTTCACCGGAACACCCCTATCGTGTGAGCGTTTTCAGCTGGCCGGAGTGCAAACAGGTTGCAGCAATTCCTTGGGAGGACGATCTGCGGGCCTTGTATGCCATTTCATACCCTCGAGGACCGACCTCTGATGACCCAACCGCACCAGCAGGAGGAAAGGAAGGGTGCATTGTTGTTGCATCGAGTGACAAGAGCATAAAGTTTCATGAGGTATGGTCGCGAGAACGAGGCGTGACCGTGGGCGCCACGGGTATTCTGGCAGGAAGCGATATCCTCGAGGGGCTTGAAGGCATTGACAAAGAAGGAGACGTAATCCGATGAACTGCTTTCTTTATTTCTTTCTTTTTTCCTTGTCCGAGAGAATCTCTACCTGAGGAGAATTGTCTAGACTACACGTTATGTTCAGGATTGGCAGGTAGCTTTTACTCTGAGAATGATAAAATGACAAGACGAGGAACCTAGACTGGTCTCTATTCTGTTAAGCTTGGTTAAGTATTGCTGCGTATTTACAGGAAGTGAGTTGCAGAAAAGGTCAACTGTCCACTGTTGTACTGAAGTAAAGGAACAAAAACATATCAAAATGTAAGGCAGGTAGATGCCACGATAACGCCCAAGCAAACGACTCCGAGAACTCCAACCGATGCGCTAAGCCCGCTGTTTCTTTTTGAAATGGATGGAAAGAAGATAAGAGACAAGTATGGTGTACCTTATTTCAGGATAGCAATGAGCAAGACAAGAATGATGATGAGAACCACGATGGTGGTCATTTGCTTGTTCTCGCTTGCGCCTCGAGCGACCTTTCCAAGCATTCTACTCGCACGATCCAGTCGGCTCTGGTGACGATCGGTAACAGCCTCAACCTCGTCGAGCATAGCAACGTGGCTATCGAGCTCGTCGCCAATTTGCATGCTAAGCTCGCGCTGGCGTCCGATAGACTCGCCCAAGCGATCAAGCTGCTCATCTTGTTGTTCTAGGATCTGGGCGTGGTACTGGTGAATCTGCTGGTTGTCCATGCCCTGTGCCTCGTCTCGGTAGCCGGCGCTATCGGAGGGATCATCGCGGTAACGGCCAAAGAGCTCAGCGGACGGCGAAGAAGGGGTGTCGCTGAAGCGAACAGTCTTTGGCTTCCTTGAGACTGGAGATGTTGACGTTGCGTGCTCAAAGTCGTCGGCGAGCTCTTCCGAGTTGGGGTGAGTGAGGGTTTCGGCGGTTTTGGAGTTTGGTTGGCCTTGGAATTGAGTTGTGAGGTCGTCTAGTTGCTTCTGGAGCGATGTGATGGATTCTGTGAGGCTTGTAGCGGCGCTGAGGAACAAGATCAGCATTGAATATGGTGTTTAATACCTTGAGAGAAGGGCTTACTCTGTTTCGCCGGCAAAAGTCAAGCGCTGCTCCTCATCGCGGAGATTGGCCAGGCCATCGCGGAACTGGTCAAAAGATCGTGAGATGTGACCATCTTGCGAGTCGCCTTCAAGATTGAGATTCTTAGCCCGTTGACGCTCTAACAGCGAGAGCTTAATGTGGTCGGCGAGCAGGAAGAGTTGATTGGCGCTCGACATGGTTGGTGACTGCGATGCGCTGCGATGCGCTGCGATGGGCAACGATGCGGTGGATAATGATCAATCAATTAGATGGCGCTGTTCTCAGTTTGGGGCCTACTACCACAGGCGCCAAAAAAGCAAAAGAAAGAAAAAAATACGACGATTGTATAGCTCTGATCTGAATCTGCCGACAAGAAGAGAGATTACCTATACTTTATTGGGAATGCATTGCCGACTGGAACCTAGTGATGGATGATGTTGTAGATGGAAGTTACCTTCTTGATGAACCTTAGTACCTAGGTACGTAGGTACTAACGTAACTGGATGACGGATGGGCTGTCCTAAGGTTCCGAGAGTTGGTGTAACTCGACAAGTGATGTATATGAGGCATCTAGATGATAGTTGAACAGGCTAAGATACCTAAAATAACACAGGTGCCCCCTGCGACGACCAGGTACTCAAGAGTTGTGGCCTTATCAGGCCACGGGAAGAAAATACCTCGGCCAAGCTCAATCTCAATGGAGGAGGTTGGAGACATGCTTCCCCTGAGCCAAGCCAGTCCAGTCCAGTCCAGTCAAGCCAAGGTTAGTAGGCTTCCATTTAAACGATACGAAGAAGGGAAAAGGCAGCAGTGAAATGGATATGATATATATATATATATATATATGTATGCCCTATCAAGCTCAACAGTATAATTCGTCTGTTCTTATAAATGGTATCTCGTACTGGGAGGACCAGTTCAAGAGACAGGGAGTAAAGCCCCCGCTGTGAACAAGCTCTCGATTCAGTCCTCAAGAGGCAGAAGAGCCAAGGTACCTAGGTAGGCAATTCAAATGGTTGATTTCAGGAAAAGTCAAACGATGCCGTGCGGAAAAGTCTATCAAGAGCCATTTATTTATTTACACCATAACATACCTAGGTTCACCACCACATACCTTATGGCAGGGCCATGCTTGTACTGCATGTAAGAGAGCATTCTAGGAGAAGATTGGCTATGCTTCAGTTTACTTCAGTTGTTTTATTGATCGAGATGGTCTGGACACCTACTAGCTAATCTATCATGATAAGCGCACCAACTATCGTGTTTTCATTGAAATGTCTCTCAAGTGTTGGCACAGAATTATGCCTGAGCCGCATGAGAAGAGCTGCAGGTCCAAGTCAAGACATTGGCTTTGTTGCAGCTCAAGAAGTGACTTTTCAAGCCACTTCATGGGCTGCATTGGCTGTCATTGTTGGATGAGTATTGATTGTGTGTTCCATTACCTTATTTAGCGTTGCTTCCAGCATCTCAGGGACAATGCCATCCAAATGTATCCAATGCGTCGTGCTATACGAGGAAAACCATCAAACCGGCCCTTTCCAATCCTGGCGCCCATGATGCATGCTTCCTGCGTGTGGACATAATGTAAATGCAAGCCCGAGCCCGAGCCCGAGCCCGAGCCAGGCGAACCCAGGTCAAGGGTGCCGCGTCGTATTGTCTTGCTCGCGAAAATGACGCCCGTAACAAACGCGCATCTATTAGCGGGCGGGAGTTTTTCTCCGACTGTGCCACAAACACAGCTGTACAATTTACACAAAGCCACAGAAATGTTCTGTTCGACAATTTAAAACATTCACAGTAGAGGCACATTCGACACCAAGTTGTCGTTTAATGGTGTAAATTGCAACAAATGATATCAAGCCATGACTGTCCGGTCTATGGCATTCGCTCTCGGTAGCCTTTCTTTACCGTCCATCCCAGGGCTCCTTTCCCATTCCCATTCCCAGTCCATGAGCATGGCAAACACTTAACTCCGTAAATAGCAAGTACAAGATGCGTCAAGAAGAAAATTTGAAATGTTCCCGGACGGGGCTTCTCTAGTCCATTCTCATGTCCATATCAGGGACGGCGTTGGTTGGTCGCGGTGATTCGGCTGCTGAAAGAACCTCCATTTCGTCAAAAATAGGAGGAGAACATTGAAGATTTCGGAGTACGCCCTCAGCATTCTGGCTGACAAGTTGGCCTTGACGGAGGTTCTCGGCAAATAGGAAGAAGCCCTCGTTGGTCTCCACCAGATACGACTGGAGACCGTTGCTCTCAAGAAGGATTCGAGCATTGGTAACAGGGAAGTGGTTCTCTATGTAGCGAGCCCAACCACGAGCGGCGGCTTGGATGTGCTCTTCTTCACTGATTCTTCGCCAGCCAATGCCAAGGTGCAGAGTGAAGTTATCGACAACGGGGCCCTCAATAGCAGGCTTGACTTCAGACTGGAGGGGAGAAGTGCTGGCTGCAGGTGCTCTGGATAGAGTGGGCGATACGCGCTGCAGCTTGGGGTTTCTGATCAGAGAGCGCGCCTCCTTGATGGCCGCCTCTTCAGCAGCCTTCTTCTCCTCAACCCAGGTGCCGGATTGGCTGCTGGCGTCTGTGACGTAGCGAGTACTCTTCTTGATGAGGGTCATGCCAGGGCCGTAGATCCATTCCTCTTCGGGCTCTTCAACGGGCAGGGACTTCATGTCAGGCTCAAGGTTTTCAGAGGCCTCGTCCCGGGAACGCTTTCTACCAGCTGCAGAAGGTCGAACAGGCTGAGCAGCGAACTGGCTTGGCAGAGGTGCAAATCGGGGTGGTGTGTGGTGTCCGAAGCTTGCCATACCCATTGACTGGTGGGCATGTTGGGGAGACATGGTAAGGACGGGAGAGGAAGAGAACTGAGAGCTGAAGTACGACATTTTGAAAAGCGTATTCTGTTCTGTCCTGTTCTGATCTGTGATGGGAAACTGGGAATGTTTGCAAGGTTAGTAGTCAGTGTTGTCACAAACCATCTATAGCGTATAGTCTCCGGGACACGCGGTGATGATGAGTTCGCTCAGGAGAAGAGGTGAGGAGGGCGTCGGCGAGATGGAGCCTGATAAGTGACGATGAGATAGAGAGAAGCAGTGGAAGAACGCGATGGGTGCGGCCAGGACGAGGCACGAGGGCAAGGTACGCACGCGAAGGTGAGGATGAGAGGGTGGATAATGAGGTAAGTACTAAGTAAGTGGATGTGGTTTAAGACAAGTCGTGAGGGGAATGACTTTTGGAGTTGCTGTGTCCTGAGATGGATGGGATATGTGAAGAGAGGGAGAGGAGGAGGAAATCGATGGGGAGGAAGAAGGAGGATTAAAAGCTGTAAAAGAATGCGAGGGGAGGACTGCTCAAATGGAAAGAACTTGTGAGTACAGTAGGATAGGTACAGTAGGTCGGTAGGTAGAGAGACGAAGAAGGGGTGTGAAAGTGTGAGTGGCTCTTTACCCCAGGTTGAGGTGCTCTCTTGCTCTTTAACGCACCCACCCAACCCATGCAGCCTCACTCCGATCTCTAACAGCTACTGGAGTTAACACTGTGCGTTGGTCTCGCGAAGGGCGAACGCCGCGTATAGGTACTCCGAGAAGATACCCGTACGTCCGAAACGGCCATGGGACAGCATCAGAAGCTGGTATCGGATTCGGCAAGCTGCAGCTGGGGCTCGTGCAAGACAGTACGCACACGGTATGCACGCCATCAGCTTATCGCAAACCTCCCGGCCCTAAAAGTGGTCTAGCTTGAAGCTAAGGCACCTCGCAGCGTCAGGTACGTACTGTCTAATGGTCAGCTCTAATTCGCGCTTGACCCCTTCTGGGTTGCGTAATTGTTAGGGGTCTCTCTGCCGTAAAGGGCATGGCGTCTGGGCGGGTCTCCAGCATGTCTTGAGCCTTTACCTGGTTGGATGGACAACGTTTTGACTTGACTCTAGTTGCCTGGTGCCACTCTGAGCACTCGCTCAGCAATCAGACCTCAGAGCCGAGCCCCCATTTCAGCCAAGTTTTTTTTGCTTCTGATCCGCAGCTAGACATTGACCAATCTGTTTCCGATGGGACGCAAAGAGATCCACCCGGGTTTCCGCCCAGCCCGAGTCAGTTTCTGTTTCTGCCCTGATCTTCTCTTCTAATGGCTCACTCGGATTGGAAGTTTGTAGTTCCGAGCCGGTTTCAAGCGGTACGTACTTTGCGTAGTGAAAAACCTTACTAGTAAGGTCCTAACCTATATACCTACTCCGTAGTAGCAAGTGAAATAAGTGGATCAAATAGAACGCCGGATGTCCAGTGTCTTTCTGCCGTCCGTCTCTCCTGGTGCCTGAGGTGGCCACAGCCAAGCCAGGCACATCCAGTCTGACAAAACTGGAATTTTCGTTGCTGCGAATGGCTGGATCTGGAGCCCCCGGAGCCGGACCAACTGAAAATTCGAACCTGCCCGAGTTTGTGAGGACAGATCCATGTCCGCGCCCGTTGTCCCAAACGGATCACAAAGGAACTATCACCGATATTCCATCACTCACTAATGGAGAAGCAAGACCCAAGGGAGGAATGCTCCTTTAATTCCATGACATCGTCTTGGTAACGAACTTCATGAACAATTGATTATCCTGATTCAGTCACAAACTAACGCAAGGTAAGGTAAGGAAGGCGTTGAGTTAATAACTTCAACCAACACCCTGCTTGATCAGCAAAACCAGCAGTCCACCGTAATATTATGCTCTGTTTATCTTGTGTTAGCAAGACTGATCCTCGTACTCCTTGCATTTGCCGATAATTCTGGACCACCTGACATCACCACAGATGTCTGTCGGCAAATCACATTACACATCGTCGGCGTTCTCACTGCCTCCATACAAACCCTGAAATCCTGGTGTTCTCAACCCTACTGGGCTAGTATTGCGTCCAGCACGCCTTCTCCTTACTGTCACTGGTGCGTCGTCAATTTCGACTCTCACTCGCCGTCCTCGAACTGGCGCCGTGTAAGCTCCATCAAACCTGCTTTGATGGCGCGCTTCTGGAAGCTGTCTTGGAGTTCGGGGTTGTCCTTCAACGGGCAGGCGATCATTGTACACAGGAAAATGTCTTTGGGGTGTCATAGGCTCAAACCCTTCGTCAGCCGGTGAGATTGAAAGCTCACCAGCATCTTCGGGGGTTTCTACAACTTCTCCCAGGCTCTGCGAGAGGTCGTCGTTAACTTCTTCCGTTTCATACGTTGACCCGTCTAGCTAAGCAAATGCCCATTAGCCTATGCGTGCTTATCTTTCATTTCGCCACAACCCATGCAATTCAAGGGGGTTTCATGGATACATATCCCGATAATAATGACAGTGGCAGGAGTTCGGTTGGGGAAGTGTCCCTCACAGTTGCTGCCAAAAGTTGTTCTATCGTATCGCGTTCATCCTCATCCGTCACGGAACCATCCCTACCATTATCGTGCGGTTGCGTGTGGGCAGGCGCGGTATCCGCATCCCCATGGTCATCTTCAAAATTGTTAGCACCTCAGTTCCGATCGTATCTCGCCATTGCTTGTCTGTTGGCTTACCCAAGCTTTGCCGCGGGCGGAAAGGAAGTCGATGTTGGTCTGGTTGTCGGTGCAGGCGGTTGATGCCGTGATCAACGTCCCTGTAGGTGGTCTCCTCGGAACTGGCGGTACCGTAGTCAAGCTGGGGAACTCGTGTTCCTAATTCCTCTTCACCGTCTGACTCGTTTCTACCATCTGAAACTGGCGTGTCGTGTCCAATGCTAGAGTCAGTGGTTGGTGTTACGATCCTGGAGTTGAGGGCATCTTCAAGTACAGCTTCTTGATCATGCTGGATGAGATCATTGCGTCTCTTATCGACCTTCTGGCGACTGATTAGGTGCTTCCTGTAGCGGCTTCGTCGCTCAGCGTCGCTAATATCGCGTGTGGCTATCTTGATCGTCGTAGGTTGAAGTCGGAGCATCTTGTAGGGTGATGGGCCGATTTCACTCTAGGCTTTCACAATGAAGCGTCATACGTATGGTTGTAGAAACATGAATAAACAACATCGTAATAGCTTGTGTAGGTATGTATTTGTTCCTAACATCTCTCAGGACGCAGCTTCCCAAAGACTGGATTGTTCAGTCTGGGTACTGAAAAACTTAGCACAAGAATAGGAATTTCCATATAAGTAAGGTGAGTAGCTCTTGAGCTCTAGGGTAGGGCATTAATTATATACTAGGGTATCGTGTTCATTTTAACAGGTAATGAGTTGGTTGATGTCTGCTTATGCGGTGAAATTCAACAGTGTTCTCTGATTATTGTCATAAGCTATGGCTTCGTGGTTCCTCATTCCCTCAATGCCCTGTCTTTGGTGCTTCCATGACTCGATAGGTAGGAGGCTAACGACATCACACTTACGAAAGTACTTACTCAGCCCCCAGCAAGAGATCCTGAGATATGGTGGATAACGTCCTTTTTACCTCATTACCTACGTGGCTGATTAGAAACAAAATCCAGTATTCAGCAGTATAGATAATCCGATATGGTGTCCCTATTACGCGGCTATCCATCACGAGATACTCGATTTACAGATACATCTTGGAATTTACGTGGTTTCTGGCTGATACGAGGTGCTGCGCCGCGCTGGAAGAACTAAGTGATGGTAATGATATCGATATGCATGCAAGAAAGATCCCCATGTTTCGTACGATATGATATCCACATTTGCAGTGAACCCTGTAATTCAGCAATGATGTTGTCATGATTGTGCATCTGATCAATACGTGGAATCAATGATGCTTCTCAGATTGAGGGGAGATACCTAATATTTACCACATGGAAATGGAAAGCACTACGGTGTTTGATAACCTAGAATGATAAACACAACATGAATGTGTTTATTGTTATACAAATCGTGATAGTAAATGTCCTATGCAATATTGTTGTATCACCGCTTTACGGCCTCAAAAGTATTGATTAATTACCTCCACTACGGATATCCTACCTAAAATGTCTTGAAGCAGGCTGAGTCCCAAGAGCACGGACAGAATGGCATCCGCACTCACCTATACATCAATTCTATTTTTGGGCATCGCGATTGTTGAACAGCACCGAGGCATAGATCCTGGATATCGTCGTCTCCATGTCTGGGTTAGTGAAATGCTCTCACTAGCAATTTGCTGTGCTTGTTGAATATCAAGTAGGTTAGTAGGTAGGTATTTTTTTATAGCGCCACGATAGACGGGACAAGTGCTTCTGTACCCAAACCATCTCTTCAGGTAGGTAGGTAGGGACCTATTTAAACTGAACCCGATCCTATATTTAAGTCGTTATCCTTGGTATAAAAGTATCGAAGCCAGCATTTTGCCCAGACTACGGACCAGCCATTTTGCAACAGTGACCAGGACATCTCGCAGACCGTGCTCTCAGATCAATATTCGAGTTTGCCAACTACTAAGTCTATACCTCAAACTCTATACCTGACTGAGTACACCTAGTACGTTAGTGAATTAGAGATTGGCTCAGGATAGATATTCGTGGCTGGTGCTCCTCTCACCAAAATACAAGACAGGTACGGAGTACAGGACAAGGTAAGGCTCCTTGCAAAAAACAATGGGGGCTTGCAGTCTCTCCTTTTACCAGTGCATCATCCCAGCAAACAAAGCCCCTACCTCAGGTGAGGTGTTATACCTGGGCTTAAAGACAAGGTTGGCGGTGGCCTAAGGCGTCTCTCGCTTCTCCGGACTCTCGTAATCTAGACTCGGGCCTCGTACCTCTATTTTGCTAGGTGCTGTTGGCTGACGGACGGGGCCTGCTAGACTTTATCAGTTTCGTTACAGCACTACCACTGCAACCACCAGCGCAACGCAACGCAACGCAACGCAACGACGCAACAATCCGGGATTTAATTTATTATTGCTAAACTCACAAACCGACCTCGCTCGCATACTCCCATCTACCTTACCCGTCGATTCTTCTCCTGGACAGCCCTGCTCAACATCCATCGGTGATGCTCCACGGTCCAAGCCGCCGCCAGTGGCCGACCGTCCCTTGCTCACGACTCGCGTTTCTCCTCCCCGTGCGAGTCGAGCTTGAGCCTGCCCACTTCCCCTGAGCATCTGCCCCAGGCTCCTCCATCGCCCACCATGAATGGGGACCTGAGCCTTTCTCAGGCTTTGGGCGGACTGCGCATCGCCAATCCTGACGATGCTGCTGAGGCTGTTAACTCATCTTCGAATTCTCCTCCTGGGCCCGACTCGACTGCTCAGAATACGTCTATCTCCGCCTCAACTTCAACATCAGCCCTCCCCTCTACGCCTCAACCGACAACCACATCCACCACGCCCTCATCCTATGATGCAATCCGCCTCGACCCTATAGATGCCGGCGTCGAAACCTCACTTACCGATCCTCGTCTTACCCCATCCGCTCAACCTTCCGACCCTACTTCCGATCCAAGCCCCTCCGTAAATCATCCGCAGCCATCTCAAATCGAGCCGTCGAGGTCCTCCGTTTACGGCATTTCCAGTGCGCCAGAACCAGGCCCAAACCACTCATATCCTGTGAGAGAGTCCAGCCGACGAGACCCCCACCGCTTCAACAACTCAAGCCGACCAGTATCAGGTTTAATGTCTGGTGGCAGCCCATTGCCCCCTCGAAGGAGCTCAAGAGGTATGGGGGTTGGCTATGCATCTGGTCCAGGCGGACCACAGCAGAACCAGCCTTACGCAGGTGACGCGCCGGTCCCAAACAGTAGAGAGGACTGGCAGGAGCGTGGAGCGGCTGTTGGGGTCCGCAGAGAGGTTGATGCAAATGGACGTACCGTTGTCCGCCAGGTCAAAAAGGGTGTCCGCGACTTTTCCTTCGGGCGTGTTCTTGGCGAGGGCTCCTATAGTACAGTCTACATGGCGACAGATCGCCAAACCCTCAAAGAATACGCCGTGAAGGTGCTCGAAAAGAGGCATATCATCAAGGAGAAGAAGATCAAATATGTCAACATCGAAAAGAACACACTAAACCGACTTACTGAGCACCCCGGAATTGTCCGGCTATACTATACATTTCAGGACGAGACATCACTCTACTACGTCCTCGATCTGTGCAATGGCGGAGAGCTCTTGGGTGTTTTGAAGAAGACAGGCACCTTCGATATTGAATGCACCAGGTTCTATGGTGCACAAATTCTCGACGCCATTGACTACATGCATTCTCGGGGTGTCATTCATCGAGATCTAAAACCCGAAAACGTTTTGTTGGATGACCAGATGCACGTCAAAATTACGGACTTTGGAACTGCTAAACTGCTCAGAGATCCACGCGAAGACCCTTCAGCCGCATCAGCCAGCGGTGCGCCAGATCCTGGAAAGGACGATGACAGTCGTGCAGCATCATTTGTCGGTACCGCTGAATATGTGAGCCCTGAGCTTCTCACACACAAGAACGCCTGTAAGGCTAGCGACTTGTGGGCTTTCGGCTGCATTGTGTACCAGCTTTTGGCTGGCCGACCTCCTTTCAAGGGAGGCAGTGAGTATCTCACATTTCAGAAGATTGTAAATCTTGAATACGAATTCCCCCCTGGCTTTCCACCAGCAGCCAGAGACCTCGTGGAGCGGTGTTTGGTCCTTGAACCAGCCAGACGTCTCACGGTCGAGCACATTAAAAACCATGAATTCTTCGATGGACATCCATTCGGGAAAGGACTCTGGAGGACCAAGGCACCCCGTCTCCGCCCATATATACCGCCCCCCCAGGAACCTCAAGTTATTCAGCTCAACGGCTTTTCCACCTCGTCTAACACCAGGCCTCCACAGCAATCCCAAGCCATTCCTTCCAACGGGAACAATCGACCATCGAGAATAATAACTGAACTCCCCCCCCCGACACAGCTTGACATTGAATGGTCGCCCGTTTTGACTAAGAATAACGAGCGCATTCTCAAGTTGGGCGATCTCATGGTGGTCTCGACGCCTTTACCTTCAAGTCCCCACGGAAAAGAACCAGGAGAAGGACATAAGAAGTTGTCTCGTTTCTTTATCGGCAGCACTACTAAGAAGCGTCAGCGCCTGGTAATGATCACATCTAGCGGCCGAATTGTCCTTGCTCCTGCTGGCGGAGAGGAGAAAAGAGCGAAGCAGGAGTTGTCTCTACTTGGCTCAGATTGCACCTGGAAGACCCAGGTGGACGCGAAGGGTCAAATGGTGTGGTGTGTCAATACAGTAAGTGAAACTTGATTGGGTTTGTGTCTTTAAGTCAGCGCACTGACGTCTCTCTACAGGGCGGCCACCACTACACATTTGAAGAGGCCAAGTCCTCATCCACACCTCAAGAAGGTGGCTCCGCTGCCGCTGACTGGGTTGAATGTCTCGAGAGGGCAAGGGACATGGCACTGTCTCAGAACATGACTACCTCTTATGGTGGTGATAGTGGATTTGCCGACATGTCGTCTCAGGTTTCAAGTCCATCAAGTACTTTGGGGGGCCCAGGGAACTATTCAGATGGTTTCGGGCTCAGTGACCGACAGGGACGAAACCACCTGAGTAAGAATCAGGGGAACAGTGAAGATCCCGCGCCAAAACGCAACCGCTTCAGCAAGAGACAATCGAGGAACGGGCTAGGATCTGCATTCTAAGGGTCCTGAACGAAGAAATGGTGCGAACGAACTCGGATCTCGACGAGTTTCAGATTCTTACAGTCGAAGACATTTGTCATTTTTGCCTCTCATCGATCACATTCAGTACGTTCATGGCATCGAGAGCGCGGCGTCTTAATTGTGGAGTTTTATTCATCTGAGCGGACTGGCAATGCATTATTTTGGGGTGCATTTTGTTTTTAGCGTTGTGGAGGAAGGATGGCCAGAGCCGCCAAATGGTAATTATTTGATGGGTTCCCAAACGCAAGGTTTCTCGAATTGAGGAAGCGCAATCCGGACCACCAGATAGGTTTATGCCATTGTCGGAAAACCGTTTTCGAGCATCCTCTATGTTCTCGTGTTGATTTTGGGGAAAACAGCCGCAAAAGTGCTGGAGGCTGAGGTCAAGACTGCACCGGTGCAGTATCTTCAAGTATGCTCGGGATAGGAGAAGTGGTGGTGTGTTTGGTGTGAGCACTGGATCAACTCCAGCCGGTTTTGACAGTCCTGGATGCCACCCTGTATTTCCTGAGATCCTATTCAGAAGCCAAGGCTAGTCAGAAATGTAGGGGCTATAGATAGGAACTATAGTAGGGCGACGAGGGTTGGGCACTCGTTGTCTCGAGGCTTTACTGATATATGAAGAACCAATCCATCAAGACAGGGATGGTATTCGGTTTATGATCAAGCCCAGATCACCCTTTCTAGAGCTGTGGAACTGGATCATGTCCAGTGCCATTCAGAGACATCAGCATTTCTTAGATATAAATCATATTCAATTACCTAGGTACACACAAAAAGGATGAACGACTTCTAGTTCATGGTATCGTTGAAGGTGAAACAGATCACGTGACTGGATGAGTAATAAGGTTAGGTAAGGAACTACCTAAGCCAAGGTACTGGCGGTTACCATTTTCTCGCGACGCAGCAATGCGATGCGACGCGACACGATCAACCTGTAATCCCACCAGCCGACACCTACCGAACCCCAACACAAGACTTTGTTTTTCTCGGTAAAATGCAGCCTCAGTATCGCGCTTATGCGCAGCAGGTTCCGCAACGCTCGCCTCATGCGACAAATCAGCGACGTGGTGGGATTGGTACGTTAAAAACCCATCCCCCATCCTTTGCGCAACCCAACCACGTTTATCAATCATCTACTAACATGGACGCCTTCTCAGGGCCCATGATGTCCTCTGGACCTCACCCTTCGGTTCCCCTCACCCAGGCACAGATTGCTCAGCAACAACAGGTTCAGGCTCACGCCAGTGAGCTAGCTAAGCGACGTAGTCGAAAGCCTACAGATAAAAACATTCCCGATGGAGTTGAGGACAGCATTGTTGATCCAGACGGTGTTCAGCGGTACAAAGAACTGCGAGATGTCGAACGTCGAATTGATGCTACTATCACACGAAAGCGTCTGGACATTGTCGACTATACCAGCCGTGGATCCAAGGTGTGTTCGACAACAATAAGTTTATTGGGAGGAACCAACTAATTCATGGTTCAGAGATACAAAACATTGCGAGTTTGGATCAACAACACGGTCGAGGATCAAATCTGGCAGAGCAATGGACTGAACTCTGATTCGTTTGACTTTACCCCTAGCATGGAGGCGTCGTACCGAGTCAAGATTGAAGGTCGTCTACTCGACGATCAAGACGAGGAGACCGAGCAGCCCAAGAAACAGGTGTCAACCACAGAAGAAGGAAAGGAGACAGACGATTCAGCACAGAAGTCCAAAGCACAAGAGAAACCCCGATTCTCGCACTTCTTCAAGTCTTTGACAGTCGATTTCGACCGATCTCGGTTCCGAACAGGCGCCGAACAGACAGTGGAATGGAAGAAGCCAGATGCTCCGGTCCGAAACCAACCAGCTGCCAACCTTCCAACAGCCGCTGATTTCGATGAACTCACCTTCAAGAGAAATGGAGACGAAAACCAAAACATCACCATCAACTTGTTCCGTCAGGAGACACCCGAGAGATACCAACTGACCCCTGAGCTTGCCGAAGTGGTTGATATGAAAGATGCTACCCATCAAGAGGCTGTCATGGCTCTCTGGGAGTACATCAAGTTACTTGGACTACAGGAAGATGAGGAGAAGCGCAATTTCCGGTGCAATGAGCCTCTCAAGAAGGTTGGTTTATGCATATACCTCTGCTGATATTGACTTGGCTCTGACGATTACTATAGGTTATAAGGCAGGGCGACATCGGACACATCCCTTTGCTCAACGAGTATGTCCAGCAACACCTGCGACCTCTGGAGCCAATTCGCTTGCCATACACCATTCGAGTTGACCAGGAGTTTCACAAGGATCCCCAGCCTACGATCTATGACATCCAGGTTCCTGTGGAAGATCCTCTACGTGATACTCTCTTGCCTATGCTCAACAACCCTCAGTACATTGCAATGCTCAAGGAAGTGACGGGGCTTGACGACCAGCTCGCCAAGGTGGTTCAAGCGATCGCCGTGTCGAAGGCCAAGCATTCCTTCTTCCAGTCTCTTGGCAAGGATCCTACCAACTTCATCAAGAACTGGCTAAGTTCTCAGAAAAGAGACCTCGAGGTCATTATGGGAGAAGCGCCCAGAGGAGGTGGAGAGCATGCATCGGGTGACGAGTGGCGCCGTGGTGGAAAAGATAGCGTCTGGGCTACTCAAAATGCGCGAGAGAGTGTAAACGTCTTGCTCTCAAAGCAGCAACGATAAGCATCCACCTGAAAGCTGCAACACGCCAGGACGGCACTTGTTGACAAACAAATTGGAGTTATAGAGTTTGTGTCATATTTAATTGGTCACATTCGGGGAGCAAGGGGGCGTTGGGAGCGTCTGTTTGTATAATAATATCATGAACCAAACTCGGCGAAACGACATGCATAGCCTGGTTGCAATCAATGCTACCGCCAGGAGCACTTAACACAAGTACTGTAGGGACAAAAAAAAGAAGACAAAACTGCAAATCATGCTATGCCATCGTGATGAATAGATAACTGTGCTCCTTGGCCTCATGAATCGCTGTCGGTTGCAAGAAAAGCATTGAAAACGCCGCACGAGTGCAAAATGGTATAGTGAGAACATGTTTGTCCAGAGTAAGTAGGCGATGCAGCATGAATACGTTTACCGCTGAGGAGCAACGGGAACTGAGGGCATGCCGCGGATTTGCTTGATTAAAAATTCTCTCTCATCGATGAACTGCTCGTCATCTGT
Source organism: Fusarium fujikuroi IMI 58289 (assembly GCF_900079805.1). Classification (NCBI taxonomy): domain Eukaryota; kingdom Fungi; phylum Ascomycota; class Sordariomycetes; order Hypocreales; family Nectriaceae; genus Fusarium; species Fusarium fujikuroi. The sequence goes on along the minus strand of NC_036628.1, from coordinate 2,039,059 downwards.
CCGATCCTCGAGGAAGTGAGAGAGGAAAGTGAGAAGCTTATCGCGATTCATGAGGAGAATCTTCTGGACGGCAATTGACTTGTGTGGGTTTGCAACAAAGACCTTGAATACGTGGAAGCCCTCGTACTGAACCATTTTCCTATCATCGCGTAACAGGTTCATGCATATCTTGAGATGCTCCCCGCGATCAACATAGGCAGTCATGACGTTATAGTTGGAGCGATCAAGCAAGATCTCACCGAGAAGCTTTATGGACTGGCGCTTGGTCACATAACTGTTGGATTGCACCAAGATGTTGTTGTACTTGTCGAAGAAGAGTTCAAAGTTTGCGTTCAAGTATCTTGGTACAAGGTCCTTGTGGCGTGTTAGGAGTTCCTACAGTATGTATCAGCAGAAGAAAGTAATTCAGGTACCGTGACCCAATCTCACTCGAAAAGTGGTGAAAGCATCTGCTGCCACCTCGAAGGAGCTCTTATCAACCCAATCGAAGAATCTCCAGAACACGCCCCTACCACTTTGGGGTCGATCACGGTCAATGGCATTCAGACCCTTGGAACTCGAGCCTGGCTCGTCTCCGTCGTCGTATAGAATGATTGCCGCAGCGGCCTCATTCTTGAGTAGCTCTCGTAGGACTGAACCTGCTGGCGTAGCGCTCTCCTTGTGATCATACCCTCGACATAGCTCAACTAGAACCTGGGGTCGATTGCAGACAACGTATGATAGTGCGAGAGGGTCGCTTTTGGGGGCGGCGGTGGCGGGGCGGAAACGGAAGACGTAGGAGAATATGACTTGTGTATCTTTACGTGACTCGAATGGAAGACGAAAGAGATTGACGGCGAGGAGGTGGAGGAGATCTTCGTCGATGAGACCAGTCACAAGCTGTAAGATCTGTTCTGGAGAGGTATCGGCCTCTTGCAAGATGTCTTAGCCATACAGTCAGGGGTTCGTGGGGAAAGGCGAAGCAGCGTACCGGGAGTTCCCTGCAGGATAGTCTTCATCTGGCTCAAGACTCGGGCAAGCTCTTCGGCCTTTCAGAGTCAGTGTTAGTGTTTGACCTTGAATCGAGGTGAGGTGATATGATTGCTACCTTGGAAGGGCCCTGTGGCCCCTCGAGCTTCAAGACATGCTCGCGGGCCTGCTTGGGGAGATCGGCTACTGTGCGTGTACGGGCTCTTCCAAACAGGAACGACATGGTTCGAGATTATAATGCGATTGTGGAAGAAGGAATACAAAGGTATCACAGCGACACAAGAACCTATCACGGTTCAGAGTGTTGTTTGTGTAAAGGGAGTTAGTTGCTGGTAATGGTATGGTATGCACCTGACGGTCTTGCGACGTCAGGTTTGTTATCGATAGGTAGTGTTTTGGTTTCAGAACCGAATAGCGGCGAGTAAGTTAGTAGCTAGCTCCCTTGAGAACCTAACACAGGGGCTATTCACCTCAATTACAATGGATCCAAGCGGAAGGATGAGATGCAGACGCCGGCAACATGTATGCTAAAGTCATACCAGAGTGGGTTGATGTTGGAAAAACCAAGCAAGAATATAATAAACAAACACTTCATCAAGCTCGACCCTATTTGCTTTGCTTTGTCTGGCGGGCAGCAACCACGCACGCACCAACAAGCCCTGGTCGTTTTAGTGCTGGAGCGCTGTAAACTTGGCTTTTGAGTGACACGAATCTCAGTCAATGATGAGACCCGACCTATGATTAGTGCCATTGCTGAAGAGAGAAATTGGTTGCAATGCATCAAATCTTACAGATGCTTTGTAAACTGGTCTAGAAACTACCAAGATTCATAGGCATTGGTACCATTTGAGGCCATAGGTACATCCATTATCTGCCGGTGTCGGCGGCCTTATGTCATCTCTTGATGGGTTAGTAGGTAAGTGTTATGCTAGTCGACCAGAATCGCTTAAAGACAATCTTTAAATCTCAGGTAGTTAGGGTGTTTGAGGTACTTTATATGTAAATTAATCCTAGTTTGAACTATTAGCATTCATTGTTTACGCTTATAAGCAATTATGGACAGAGAGTGTTGTGATTATGATGGGTATCGAACCCGACCTTTCAACCCCTCCATGGAACTAAGAAGGTACCTTACCTTACCTAGACGCGGGGCACAAATTGGACCCCACCTCCGGTTCCGTTGCTCTTGCTTGACTCACCCACCATCGCGAGCGGGTGAGTGAGCTGCCTTTTTTCTTAAACTTGCCCCTCCATCAACGGTTTGTCGCAGATACCTAAGGTAGTGACACTTTCAAGGCATCGCCGGTGAGTCAAACATTTCTTCTTGTCCATTCCCCGAGCTACCAACTCGAACACGACTACGCCACTTCTATGATCCCTCATATCACCTCGTTCAAAACTTTGTCCACTAACCCCTCCTCCTACAGGTGAACCACCACAATCATGTCGATCGACTTCCCGAAAGAAGAGGAGACCATCATCCAAAGATGGCGGGAAATCGATGCCTTCCTGCGACAAGTTGAACTGTCCGAAGGACGCCCTCGATATACCTTCTATGATGGTCCTCCTTTTGCGACCGGTCTGCCTCACTACGGCCATCTTTTGGCTTCCACCATCAAGGATGTTATCCCTCGTTACTGGTCCATGAAGGGCTACCACGTCGAGCGACGTTTTGGCTGGGACACACACGGTCTGCCCATTGAGCATGAGATTGACAAGAAGCTGGGAATTTCTGGAAAGGCTGCCGTCATGGAACTCGGTATCGCCAAGTACAACGAGGAGTGTCGATCCATTGTCATGCGATATGCCGGCGAATGGCGACACACCATTGAGCGTTTGGGACGTTGGATTGATTTCGACAACGATTACAAGGTAAAGAATCATACACTCTATCTACACCCCCAGCCAGATAGCTAACCGCGCTCCTTCAGACTATGGACCCCAAGTTCATGGAGTCTGAATGGTGGGTTTTCAAGCAACTGTTCGACAAGGACCAGGTCTACCAAGGACACCGAGTTATGCCCTACTCTACTGTTCTCACCACCGCCCTGAGCAATTTCGAGGCCAACCAGAACTACCAAGATGTCACTGATCCTGCAGTTGTCGTCACATTTCCCCTTGTCGACGATCCTGAAGTCAACCTACTTGCCTGGACCACCACCCCTTGGACATTGCCATCGCATCTTGGTCTTGCAGCTCACCCTGACTTCGAGTATGTCAAGATTCTGGATGAGAAGACAGGAAAGACCTTTATCCTTCTCGAGAAGCTCCTTGGTACCTTATACAAGGATCCCAAGAAGGCTAAATTCAAGAAGCTCGGAACTGTTCTCGGCAAGGATATGCTGGGATGGAAATACACCCCCCCCTTCGATTACTTTTACGAGGACTTCAAGGACATTGCCTTCAAGGTTTTGAACGCAACCTACGTTACAGACGATAGTGGTGTGGGTATCGTCCACCAGGCACCGGCTTTCGGTGAGGACGATTACAATGTTGCCGCAGCTGCAGGTATCATTACCGAGAAGCGACCACCCCCTGACCCCGTCAACGACACCGGTCATTTCACTGACCGAGTCTTCGATTTCAAGGGCCTGCATGTGAAGGAGGCTGATAAGCACATCATCAAGCACCTCAAGAACGCCGGCCGCATCGCCAATGAGTCTCAGCTCAAGCACTCGTACCCCATGTGCCCTCGCTCCGATACTCCCCTTATCTACAGGGCCGTTCCATCTTGGTTCATCCGCATCCCAAACATCGTCCCCGACATGCTCAAGAACATTGAGGGTTCCCACTGGGTTCCATCATTTGTCAAGGAGAAGCGATTCGCCAGCTGGATTGCCAACGCTCGTGATTGGAACGTGAGCCGAAACCGATACTGGGGTACCCCCATCCCTCTTTGGGTGAGTGATGATCTGGAGGAGAGAGTGTGCGTTGGAAGTGTTCAAGAGCTTCGTGAACTAAGTGGATATGACGGTGATCTGTCTGATCTTCACCGCGACAAAGTTGATCATATCACTATTCCCAGCAAGATGGGCAAGGGTCAACTGAAGCGTATCGAGGAAGTGTTTGACTGCTGGTTCGAGTCCGGAAGCATGCCTTATGCCAGCCAACACTACCCCTTCGAGAACGTTGATAAGTTCAATCAGTCGTTTCCCGGGGACTTCATCGCTGAAGGTCTGGATCAAACCCGTGGATGGTTCTACACGCTGACAGTGCTGGGAACTCACCTATTTGGCAAGTCACCGTTCCAGAACTGTGTTGTCAACGGTATTGTGCTTGCGGAGGATGGAAAGAAGATGTCGAAACGTCTCAAAAACTATCCCGACCCTTCTATCGTCATGTCCAAATACGGCTCTGATGCTCTTCGACTCTACCTCATCAACTCACCTGTCGTGCGAGCCGAGCCCCTCCGCTTCAAGGAGTCTGGCGTCAAGGAGGTCGTCCAGAAGGTCCTTTTGCCGCTATGGAACAGCTACAAGTTCTTCGAGGGCCAAGTTGCTCTGCTTAAGAAGGCAGAAGGCGTGGACTTCGTCTGGGATCCTAAGTTGGAGTCAAGCAATACCAATGTCATGGACCGCTGGGTTCTGGCAGTTTGCCAAAGCCTTCTTCAGTTCGTGAACAAGGAGATGGCCTCATACCGTTTGTACACTGTCGTACCCAGGCTCCTTGGTCTCATTGACAGCACAACAAACTGGTACATTCGATTCAACCGAAAGCGACTCAAGGGAGAGAATGGTCTCGACGATACCCTCCATGCCCTGAATACCCTTTTTGAGGTGCTGTTCACTTTGTGCCGTGGACTGGCACCTTTCACCCCTTTCCTTACTGACAACATCTACCTCAAGCTTCTACCTCATATTCCTAAGGAGCTCCAAAGCGAGGATCCCCGAAGTGTGCACTTCCTGCCATTCCCCGATGTCCGCGAAGAGCTGTTTGATGAGGAGGTGGAGCGACGTGTTGGTCGCATGCAGCGTGTCATTGAACTTGCTCGTGTATCGCGTGAACGCCGTACCATTGGTCTCAAGCAGCCTCTCAAGACACTGGTGGTCATTCACTCTGATCCTCAATATCTTGAGGATGTCAAGTCCCTTGAGAAGTATATCAGCGAGGAGTTGAATGTACGAGACCTCGTGCTCTCGAGCGACGAAGCCAAGTACAACGTTCAATACAGCGTCACTGCCGACTGGCCTGTTCTCGGAAAGAAGCTCAAGAAGGACATGGCCCGCGTAAAGAAGGGACTGCCTCTCCTTACCAGCGAGCAGGTCCAAGGATACGTCCGTGACAAGGAGATCTTTGTTGACGGGATTCGTCTGGAAGAGGGCGATCTTGTTGTACGCAGAGGTATTAAGGAGGATGAGTCTTCCAAGAACTTGGAGATCAACACTGATAGCGATGTGCTCACCATTCTGGACACTGAGATTCACCCTGAGCTGGCAGCTGAGGGTCTAGGACGTGAGATCATCAACCGTGTACAGAGGCTTCGAAAGAAGGCGGGTCTCGTGCCAACGGACGACATCAAGATGGAGTACCGTGTCATTGCAGACCCTGAAGATATTGGCTTGTCTGGTGCTTTCAAGTCCCAGAATCCAGTGTTTGAGAAGATCCTGCGCCGACCACTAGAAGAGACTGGAGCAGAACCACAGACCGAGGGACTTATCGCAGAGGAGGAGCAAGAGGTCCAACAGGCAACATTTTTGTTGAGATTACTCAAGCTGTAAATCTTTGGGAAATAAAATTGAAGTTTATGTAGGAGATTAAGTATTAAACAAAAGGCTCGATCAAAGTGTATTATTTGTGGCTATATGAGTGCATCATGTTTTCTTAGATGCAGCCTTCAGTGACAGTGTCAGACTTGTCGCCGTTAAAAGCGAATAAATAGGATGACATACTAAATAACAATCTTTGAGCCTCATAAACTCTTTGGCACACTTATCCCTGTGGACAGCGTTATAGTCGGCAACGATACACTTGCCATATGCCGTAGCCTACCGGATTTTTAGTGATTTGGTGCATGTATGGCAAGAGAATTCAGACCTCGACAGAGCATTGTGAGACTGCCTTAGCAAACTTCTGAATGGGACGAGCTCTTTGCTGGTTCATGGTGACTTTGTGAGAGATGGAGATAGATGATTGAAGACAATGAATGACTGGCCAGTACCTAACTGTAGGTACTGAAAGTATTACCTAAAGGTATTGCTCATACAGTGTCGATGGATCATCGAATAACACAGTACGGCTATCAAGCCCCATGAGGCGTGTTTGCACCAGCCACCCACTTTACACGTCCGAGCTAGGTAGGTAGCTAACGTTAGCTGTTGGCCGTTGACATCGCGACCGCGCAAATTCGCGTGCGTTTTCTATCCGGTTGGAAATCAGGTTGCGCTTTGTCTGGATACGACCCCCTCGTCGAATTACGGCAGTGCAATTCGAGAGGCGCCGCTAGCATCGTCTTTGTCGATTCCTATTCTTGCATTCTTATAACCTGATTTACTGAAGTGCAATACTCGAAGTCAACTGAAGTTTGACTGTTCGCAACTCTGTATTTGTGCAACTCACTTACTAAACAAATAAACAAACAGACAGCAGAACAGCTGCTCGCGCTTCATTAGGAACACACCGACTTCTTGACTATGGGTCAATGACGGATGTGGGCAGCTCGCCAATAATCAATTATATGTCCATGTCCTCCGACATCTCGCGCCAGGGCTCAAATGCGACTTCACCAGCAGCATCGATGTCGCCGGCTGCGCAGAGAGCGGTCTCACCGTCTGATGATGGCCGCTCGAGCAATGCCAGTCGGGCACCCTCTAGCCAAGACCCATACTACTCCAACGAAGGTCCGTATTATTATTGCGATGCTGTTTCGATCCGATCTGATACTGACCGATGCGCCTAGACATCGCTGCGCTGCACGCGGTAGTCGTCGCCGCTCAGGAATTGCTCGACTCAGCGCCCGAGCCGAAACCCCTCCCTGCTGCTGCGCTCTTCAAGGCGTACGACGTCGTGCTCCCGACCTATGGAATTGACCCCGATTCAGATCACCACTTGTCGACTTTCGTCTTCCGCGTTGGCGGTGAGCGAGGCGACGGCAACTTGCTCGACAAGTTCCAAGCTATCCTCAGTCGAATGGGCATCGTCCTAGAGTTTGGTGATAATACTACTGCGTCGCCGCGAACCTCAACCTCTACATCTCCCGCAGTATCTTCATCGAGTCGCCAGGGCCATTCCATCTCGCGCCTGCAACTAACTCCACAAAAAGGCCTACAAAACGGCCATGCCACGACTGGACCGACAGTCCCACAATCACCAGCTTCAGCTTCACCGTCACCGTCAGTCTCTCCACCAGAACCGCATCCTCACCCCCAGGATGAATTGGAATTTTCCGAGACCGACGGTGAGGACGACGAGGAGGAGGGTGCATATGAGGAAATGCGAAAGGCAGTTGTCTCTTCAGCCATGAACCGCTGGCGCTCTCTGGTTGCGAGTCGTCGAGCACAGCCTGCACAGCGGATTCCTTCTTTTCCGAGCATTCCCGAAGAAGCTTCAGCAGATGTAAGGAACTTTGAAGCCCAACCTTTTGGAGATCGACCACCAGTGACCGGGCATCAAACAGCGACGTCTCCACACGTCAATAGATTCGAGCCGCACACTCAAACTTCGCTCAAGGACCCAACAGATATACACACAAGGCCAGTTTCCGCTCAGTCATTTATGCATCGACCCCTTTCTGTTCTAAGTAATGCTATACGATCTACGACTTCTCTAATACAAGGGAATACGCCGCAAGAGGAGCACTTTGACGAGCCATCGCGTCACGATGATGATGATGATGAATTACCTCACAGCCCAGTTGAGGAGCCCCCACATCAACTCCAAGAGCCCGAAGAGCCCGAAGAACCTGAAGCAGAATCCTCTCAACATACACAAATCCAAAATCCACCAGAAGTCCATTCTCCAACTACAGCGGCTCGATCTAACACTGTAACTAAACACGAAGGCACAATCGTTCATCATCCTGTAACCCAAGAGTACACTGGAAACACAATACCTCAACACGAACAACCCGCTGAAGAAGGCCCTTTGACACCCGAGCAGCAGGTTGGTTCGGAAAGAGAACAGAGCAAGCTCATCAAACAGGCCGCCAGGGCTCGTGAGATCTACCTCGCAAGCAAGGTTTTCAACCATTGGGCTGATCGCACTGCACGCCGTCTTGAACGAGACGCCGTTGCAAGACGGCATATGATACGATTTCGCTATTTCCGATCATGGAACCAAGCCCCTGCACTCCGTGAACCTACCACCGATCATATGAGGGCAGCTGTGGTTATGAAGAAGTGGCAGCGGATTGTCGCCCAAGAGAAAAGTCTACAGGCCACTGCAATAGAAGCTGCTCGGGCTTACGAGCAGAGAAGAACCCAGCGAGTCCTCGATATGTGGTCTTGTCACCGACTCAAACACCTCGGCCGTCAGATGACAGCCTCGCGTAGTAGGACACGAGCCATGTCAAAGTGGCTGTCACAGGCTTCTCATGACAAGGCGCTCTCTGAAGCAATACAGACCCAGGCGACTTTGCGACTCGAAGTGGATGCCATTCACAAATGGCAGGGCATGGTAGAAAATGAAAGCCAACTATATAACACTGCCAGGAGAATTGGAGATATCCAGCACTCCTTTACATATCTTCGAGAATGGTGGGACCAAGCTGAGGTCAGTCGAAGGGCGGTCGGGTACCGCCAGCGATTGATGACCGAGAAGGCAAGCCTTGCTTTCGATGAGTGGAACTTGAGGGCAAGA